>NW_027594892.1:0-7500 GCF_964213995.1 Mustelus asterias | reverse complement strand
CTCAGCACTGACCCCACAGTGCGGCGCTCCCTCAGCACTGACCCTCCCACAGTGCGGCGCTCCCTCAGCACTGACCCTCCCACAGTGCGGCGCTCCCTCAGCACTGACCCTCCTACAGTGCGGCGCTCCCTCAGCACTGACCCTCCTACAGTGCGGCGCTCCCTCAGCGCTGACCCTCCCCACAGTGTGGCGCTCCCTCAGCACTGACCCTCCCCACAGTGCAGCGCTCCCTCAGCACCGACCCTCCCACAGTGCGGCGCTCCCTCAGCACCGACCCTCCCACAGTGCGGCGCTCCCTCAGCACTGACCCTCCCACAGTGCGGCGCTCCCTCAGCACTGACCCTCCCACAGTGCGGCGCTCCCTCAGCACTGACCCTCCCACAGTGCGGCACTCCCTCAGCACCGACCCTCCCACAGTGCGGCACTCCCTCAGCACTGACCCTCCCACACAGTGCGGCACTCCCTCAGCACTGACCCTCCCACAGTGCGGCGCTCCCTCAGCACTGACCCTCCCACAGTGCGGCACTCCCTCAGCACTGACCCTCCCACAGTGCGGCGCTCCCTCAGCACTGACCCTCCCACAGTGCGGCACTCCCTCAGCACCGACCCTCCCACAGTGCGGCACTCCCTCAGCACTGACCCTCCCACACAGTGCGGCACTCCCTCAGCACTGACCCTCCCACAGTGCGGCGCTCCCTCAGCACTGACCCTCCCACAGTGCGGCGCTCCCTCAGCACTGACCCTCCCACAGTGCGGCGCTCCCTCAGCACTGACCCTCCCACAGTGCGGCGCTCGCTCAGCACTGACCCTCCCACAGTGCGGCGCTCCCTCAGCACTGACCCTCCCACAGTGCGGCGCTCCCTCAGCGCTGACCCTCCCACAGTGCGACACTCCCTCAGCACTGACCCTCCCACAGTGCGGAGCTCCCTCAGCACTGACCCTCCCACAGTGCGGAGCTCCCTCAGCACTGACCCTCCCACAGTGCGACACTCCCTCAGCACTGACCCTCCCACAGTGCGGAGCTCCCTCAGCACTGACCCTCCCACAGTGCGGAGCTCCCTCAGCACCGACCCTCCCACAGTGCGGCGCTCCCTCAGCACTGACCCTCCCACAGTGTGGCGCTCCCTCAGCACTGACCCTCCCACAGTGCGGCGTTCCCTCAGCACTGACCCTCCCACAGTGCAGCGCTCCCTCAGCACTGACCCCACAGTGCGGCGCTCCCTCAGCGCTGACCCTCCCACAGTGCGGCGCTCCCTCAGCACTGACCCTCCCACAGTGCGGCGCTCCCTCAGCACTGACCCCACAGTGCGGCGCTCCCTCAGCACTGACCCTCCCACAGTGCGGCGCTCCCTCAGCACTGACCCTCCCACAGTGCGGCGCTCCCTCAGCACTGACCCTCCTACAGTGCGGCGCTCCCTCAGCACTGACCCTCCTACAGTGCGGCGCTCCCTCAGCGCTGACCCTCCCCACAGTGTGGCGCTCCCTCAGCACTGACCCTCCCCACAGTGCAGCGCTCCCTCAGCACCGACCCTCCCACAGTGCGGCGCTCCCTCAGCACCGACCCTCCCACAGTGCGGCGCTCCCTCAGCACTGACCCTCCCACAGTGCGGCGCTCCCTCAGCACTGACCCTCCCACAGTGCGGCGCTCCCTCAGTACTGACCCTCCCACAGTGCGGCGCTCCCTCAGCGCTGACCCTCCCCACAGTGCGGCGCTCCCTCAGCACTGACCCTCCCACAGTGCGGCGTTCCCTCAGCACTGACCCTCCCACAGTGCGGCGCTCCCTCAGCACTGACCCCACAGTGCGGCGCTCCCTCAGCGCTGACTCTCCCACAGTGCGGCGCTCCCTCAGCACTGACCCTCCCACAGTGCGGCGCTCCCTCAGCACTGACCCTCCCACAGTGCGGCGCTCCCTCAGCGCTGACTCTCCCACAGTGCGGCGCTCCCTCAGCACTGACCCTCCCACAGTGCGGCGCTCCCTCAGCACTGACCCTCCCACAGTGCGGCGCTCCCTCAGCACTGACCCTCCCACAGTGCGGCGCTCCCTCAGCACCGACCCTCCCACACACATCGTGGGGGTGGGGCGGTTTTTGGATGGCTCGTGACCGGTGTCCTTTGACCCTTGCAGGAAATGTTTGACGTCATTCTGGATGAAAACCAACTGGAGGACGCTTGTGAACATCTCGCAGAGTTCCTCGAGGTGTACTGGCGAGCTACTCACTCCCCAGGCAATGCCTCCGTGAACCCTGTACTCAAACAGATCCTAATGACACCACGCTCCGCTCGGTACAACCCGGAGGTAAACCCCCTTCTCCTCTCACCCGCCCCCCCTTAGAGCCACAGAGGTTTACAGCATGGAAACAGGCCCTTCACCCAATCTGGTCCAAGCTCGTCCCAATTGCCTGCGTTTGGCCCATATCCCATTGGTAAGATGGGTATAAACACTTTCTAAAAGACAAAATCGTACCCACCTCTACTACTGCCTCTGGCAGCTCGTTCCAGACACTCACCACCCTCTGTGAAAAAATTGCCCCCTCTGGACCCTTCTGTATCTCTCCCCTCTCACCTTAAACTTACACCCTCTAATTTTAGACTCCCCTACCTTTGGGGAAAAGATGTTGACTATCTAGCTGATCTATGCCCCTCTATGCCCCTGGGCGGCACGGTAGCACAGTGGTTAGCACTGCTGCTTCACAGCTCCAGGGTCCCGGGTTCGATTCCCGGCTCGGGTCACTGTCTGTGTTGGAGTTTGCACATTCTCCTCGTGTCTGCGTGGGTTTCCTCCGGGTGCTCCGGTTTCCTCCCACAGTCCGAAGATGTGCTGGTTAGGTTGATTGGCCGTGCTAAAATTGCCCCTTCGTGTCCTGAGATGTGTAGGTTAGAGGGATTAGTGGGTAAATATGTAGGGATATGGGGGTAGGGCCTGGGTGGGATTGTGGTCGGTGCAGACTCGATGGGCCGAATGGCCTCTTTCTGTACTGTAGGGATTCTATCTATTCTATTATTTTATAGACCTCTATAAGATCACCCCTCAGCCTCCTACGCTCCAGAGAAAAAAGTCCCAGTCTATCCAACCTCTCCTTATAACTCAATCCATCAAGTCCCGGTAGCTTCCTAGTAAATCTCTTCTGCGCTCTTTCTAGTTTAATAATATCCTTTCTATAATAGGGTGACCAGAACTGTACACAGTATTCCACGTGTGGCCTTACCAATGTCTTGTACAACTTCAACAAGACGTCCCAACTCCTGTATTCAATGTTCTGACCGATGAAACCAAGCATGCCGAATGCCTTCTTCACCACTCTGTCCACCTGTGACTCCACTTTCAAGGAGCTATGAACCTGTACCCCTAGATCTCTTTGTTCTCTCCCCAACGCCCTACCATTAACTGAATAAGTCCTGCCCTGGTTCAATCTACCAAAATGCATCACCTCGCATTTATCTAAATTAAACTCCATCTGCCATTCGTCAGCCCACTGGCCCAATTGATCAAGATCCCGTTGGCCCAATTGGAGATAACTTTCTTCACTGTCCACCATGCCACCAATCTTGGTGTCATCTGCAAACTTACTAACCATGCCTCCTATATTCTCATCCAAATCATTAATATAAATGACAAATAACAGTGGGCCCAGCACTGATCCCTGAGGCACACCGCTGGTCACAGGCCTCCAGTTTGAAAAACAACCCTCTGCAATCACCCTCTGGCTTCTGTCGTCAAGACAATCTTGGCTACTCTTACTTGGCCCATCATTGTGGTCATCCAGCACCTGCTCTGTCACTGTGTTGGTGATGACATTCCAAGTGCTCTTCTAAACACTTTTTAATAGTTGTGAGAGACTCTCCCCGCCTCCACCACCCTCTGGGTGAAAAAGTTTCTCCTCAAACCCACCTCTAAATCTCCTGCCCCCCCGTCCCTTACCTTAACATAGAAACTACAAGCAGGGGAAGGCCATTCGGCCCTTCGATGCTGCTCTGCCATTCTTTATGAATTCCCGGCTGATCATCAAATTCAATATCCTGATCCCCCCGCTTCCCCCTCCCAAATCCCTCGATCCCTTTCGCCCCAAGAGCTATATCTAATTTCTTCTTGGAAATCACACAATGTTTTGGCCTCAACTACTTTCTGTGGAGGTGAATTCCACACATTCACCACCCTCTGGGTGAAGAAATTTCTCCTCACCTCAATCCTAAAAGGGTTTAACCCCCTTATCCTCAAACTATGACCCCCTAGTTCTGGACTCCCCCCACCATCGGGAACATTCTTTCTGAATCTAATCCTGTTAGAATTTTATAAGTTTCTATGAGATCCCCCTCTCACTCTTCTAAACTCCAGTGAATATAATCCTCACCGACTTAGTCTCTCCTCATGTGACAGACCTGCCATCCCAGGAATCAGCCTGGGAAACCTTCGCTGCGCTCCCTCTATAGCAAGGACATCCTTCCTCAGATAAGGAGACCAAAACTGCACACAATACTCCAGGTGTGGCCTCACCAACGCCCTGTACAATTGCAGCAAAACATCCCTATCCCGATACTCCAATCCTCTCGCTATGAAGGACAACATACCATCTGCCTTCTTTACTGCCTGCTGTACCTGCACGCTTACTCTCAGCGACTGATGCATGAGGGCTCCAAGGTCTCGCTGAGTCTCCCCCCTCTCTCGATTCACACCCATTCCAGTAATAATCTGTCTTCCTGTTATTGCTGCCCGAGTGGATAACCTCACGTTGATCCACATTATGCTGCATCTTCCATGGAGATACCCACACACTCAGCCTGTCCCAATCACGCTGAAGCATCTCTGCATCCTCCTCACAGCTCACCCTCCCACTCAACTGTGTATCATCTGCAAATTTGGGGGCTAATATGAGTGTGAAGGGTGGAGGGGTCGGAGAGAGGGAGATGGGAGAGAGGCGATGGTAGGGAATGGGAGGAAATTCCTGGGAAAGGACCCTAATACCTTAAAGACCTCAAATCTATGCACCACCCCACCCCCTCCCCACTAAGGGACAATTTAGCATGGCCAATCCACCCTAACCTGCACATCTTTGGACACTAAGGGACAGTTTAGCATGGCCAATCCACCCTAACCTACACATCTTTGGGACACTAAGGGACAATTTAGCACGGCCAATCCACCCTAACCTACACATCTTTGGACACTAAGGGGCAATTTAGCATGGCCAATCCACCCAAACCTACACATCTTTGGACACTAAGGGGCAATTTAGCATGGCCAATCCACCTAACCTACACATCTTTGGACACTAAGGGGCAATTTAGCATGGCCAATCCACCTAACCTACACATCTTTGGACACTAAGGGGCAATTTAGCATGGCCAATCCACCCTGACCTACACATCTTTGGACACTAAGGGACAATTTAGCATGGCCAATCCACCCTAACCTGCACATCTTTGGACACTAAGGGGGCAATTTAGCATGGCCAATCCACCCTAACCTACACATCTTTGGACACTAAGGGGCAATTTAGCATGGCCAATCCACCCTAACCTACACATCTTTGGACACTAAGGGGCAATTTAGCATGGCCAATCCACCCTAACCTACACATCTTTGGACACTAAGGGGCAATTTAGCATGGCCAATCCACCCTAACCTACACATCTTTGGACACTAAGGGGCAATTTAGCATGGCCAATCCACCTAACCTACACATCTTTGGACACTAAGGGGCAATTTAGCATGGCCAATCCACCCTAACCTACACATCTTTGGACACTAAGGGGCAATTTAGCATGGCCAATCCCCCCTAACCTACACATCTTTGGACACTAAGGGGGCAATTTAGCATGGCCAATCCACCCTAACCTACACATCTTTGGACACTAAGGGACAATTTAGCATGGCCAATCCACCCTAACCTACACATCTTTGGACACTAAGGGACAATTTAGCATGGCCAATCCCCCCTAACCTACACATCTTTGGACACTAAGGGACAGTATAGCACGGCCAATCCACCCTAACCTACACATCTTTGTCAAAGAGGGGGGGGGGGGGGTGGGTAACAGGGAGGGTTAAAGACCCCATCCTGGGCTCTAATCCCCCCACCCCCGATTCGATGGTTCATACTGCGGTGAACTCTAACTGGGACCATCTCTCTCGCCCTTGTAGCACCCGCCGGCTCTCAGCCCCCACGACGGGAGAGGGGGAGGGGGAGACCAGTCCTCTATCGAGCAGGAGATGCCCTCGGACGAGGCGGAGGAAAGCCCCGGGAAGGAGTGGCACCCCTCGCCCCGCAGCCGGTCCAGGCGCCCGGCGGAGGACCGGGCCCCCCCTCCCTCGGGATACCCCCGGGAACCTCACCGCTCGCACCGCAGTCACGGGGGCGGCCCCCGGATGGCCAATGGCCGCGAGGCGCAGGAAAGCCGCACCGGGTGCAGTCACAACGAGAGGAACAGGCAACGAAGCAACAGAACTAGGACTCAGGACACCTACTGAGAGCGCCCCCTATCTGCCCATCCATCACTCCCTTACTATCCCTCCATCTCCCCCTCCCTACCTCCCCATCCCTCCATCTCCCCCTCCCTACCTCCCCATCACTCCATCTCCCCCTCCCTACCTCCCCATCCCTCCATCTCCCCCTCCCTACCTCCCCATCCCTCCATCTCCCCCTCCCTACCTCCCCATCACTCCATCTCCCCCTCCCTACCTCCCCATCACTCCATCTCCCCCTCCCTACCTCCCCATCACTCCATCTCCCCCTCCCTACCTCCCCATCACTCCATCTCCCCCTCCCTACCTCCCCATCACTCCATCTCCCCCTCCCTACCTCCCCATCACTCCATCTCCCCCTCCCTACCTCCCCATCACTCCATCTCCCCCTCCCTACCTCCCCATCACTCCATCTCCCCCTCCCTACCTCCCCATCCCTCCATCTCCCCCTCCCTACCTCCCCATCCATCACTCCCTTACTATCCCTCCATCTCCCCCTCCCTACCTCCCCATCCATCCATCTCCCCCTCCCTACCTCCCCCCCTCCCTACCTCCCCATCCATCACTCCCTTACTATCCCTCCATCTCCCCCTCCCTACCTCCCCATCCATCCGTCTCCCCCTCCCTACCTCCCCATCCCTCCATCTCCCCCTCCCTACCTCCCCATCCCTCCATCTCCCCCTCCCTACCTCCCCATCACTCCATCTCCCCCTCCCTACCTCCCCATCACTCCATCTCCCCCTCCCTACCTCCCCATCACTCCATCTCCCCCTCCCTACCTCCCCATCACTCCATCTCCCCCTCCCTACCTCCCCATCACTCCATCTCCCCCTCCCTACCTCCCCATCCCTCCATCTCCCCCTCCCTACCTCCCCATCCATCACTCCCTTACTATCCCTCCATCTCCCCCTCCCTACCTCCCCATCCATCCATCTCCCCCCTCCCTACCTCCCCCCCCTCCCTACCTCCCCCATCCATCACTCCCTTACTATCCCCTCCATCTCCCCCCTCCCTACCTCCCCATCCATCCATCTCCCCC
>NW_027594891.1:0-10915 GCF_964213995.1 Mustelus asterias | reverse complement strand
TCCAAAGGGATTAAACATGGCTCAGAGAAATAAATCAAGCAGATTCCACACTTCCTTTACCTGGAAATGATTGGTGGCATAGTGGACAGTGAAGAAAGTTATCTCCAACTGCAACGGGATCTTGATCAATTGGGTCAGTGGGCTGACGAATGGCAGATGGAGTTTAATTTAGACAAATGCAAGGTGATGCATTTTGGTAGATTGAACCAGGGCAGGACTTACTCAGTTAATGGTCGGGCGCTGGGGAGAGTAACAGAACAATGAGATCTAGGGGTACATGTTCATAGCTCCTTGAAAGTGGAGTCACAGGTGGACAGAGTGGTGAAGAAGGCATTCAGCATGCTTGGTCAGAATATTCAACACAGGAGTTGGGATGTCTTGTTGAAGTTGTACAAAACATTGGTAAGGCCACACTTGGAATACTGTGTGCAATTCTGGTCACCCTATTATAGAAAGGATATTATTAAACTAGAAAGAGTGCAGAAAAGATTTACTCGGATGCTACCGGGACTTGATGGTTTGAGTTATAAGGAGAGGCTGGATAGACTGGGACTTTTTCCCCAGGAGCGTAGGAGGCTGAGGGGTGACCTTATAGAGGTCTATAAAATAATGAGGGGCATAGACAAGGTAGATAGTCATTATCTTTTCCCAAAGGTAGGGGAGTCTAAAACTAGAGGACATAGGTTTAAGGTGAGAGGAGAGAGATACAAAAGTGTCCAGAGGGGCAATTTTTTCCACACAGAGGGTGGTGAGTGTCTGGAACAAGCTGTCAGAGGTAGTAGTAGAGGCGGGTACACTTTTATCTTTTAAAAGGCATTTAGATAGATACATGGGTACGATGGGTATAGAGGGATATGGGCCAAATGTGGGCAATTGGGATTATAAATTGGGCAAAAAAAGCGCGGCATGGACAAGTTGGGCCAAAGGGCTTGTTTCTATGCTGTAAACCTCTATGACTCTATGGAAACACCGATTAACTTGGAGGTATTGCTTAGCCTTTGACCAAGGGGAGTTAAAAGGATCCAGGATTCCTAATCATTGGGTTATATGTTGAAGATGATGCAAATTCTGGACACTGCAGTGAAAAAGTGCCCATTTTAACTTGCTAAAGAGTGTCCAGGGGTGAGAAGGCGTGCTGTAGCAGACACCACATAGTCCCAGGCTAACCTCAGATTGCAGCACAACCATTAGGGTTGCTTGAAAGATTGCAGCAGGAGGCCATTCGACTCATTGACCCTGTGCTGGCTTTTTGCAAGAGGTGCCCAATTAGTCCCACTCTCCCGTTCCTTTTTCCAGTAACTGTTTTCTTTTCTAGTCTTGATCCAACTCTCTTTTCAAGTTGAAGCTGCTTCCAGATCACTGCCCAAAGACAATTCTTCATCTCTCTCCTGCTCCACCCCATTTGATTCTCTGGCCAATTAAATCTGGATTCTGAATCTTTTATCACAATTGCGCGCTGTCTACGCCATCTAAAATCACAAAATTTGGAACAATTGAATGGGCCAGGGTACAAACGTCTTCTGGAATAGCCAATAATGGAGGAGATGGGGACTATAGCATTAAAATGTCAGGCATGTAGACGATACCACTCACATTGCCAAGACAAAGGAAGAGTGAGAAAGTATGGCAGGCCTAATCAAAAGTCACAATGAATGTTTTAGACTGAACATAGATGAGGGAAAGACAAAAGTTGTGGTTCTAATTGGCAATGGAAAAGTTGAGGTGGGAAACACGGAGATAGAGGCAAATTCAAGTATATTAGCTCACTGATGGACACTAAGTTATGCCCATGATTGAAATCCAGTTTACATCAGCTACAGCAGGAGGTGTGACCATTGACTTAAGTGGCATCTGGAGGCCCAAGAACAATTAGCAAGAAGCTGAACAAAATGTCTAGTTCAGTCACTAGTGTGGAGGTTGGGGCTCTATGGATGTGAGAATTGGATTTTGGAGAAAGAGGAGAGAAGAGTTTTTGAAATACGAGGAATGGCGGAGGATGCCCTGAAACAGCTAGATGGACACAAGGGTTATTTCAAGGGAGGGAGTCCAGGAATCTGGAGGGTTGCTATGTACGGTTAGAGGGGGAAAGATAACCATGTATGGACATCGGAAATGAAGACCTAACAACCTTGTCCTGGCAACAATGGATGTGGAGATGCCGGTGTTGGAACTGGGGTAAGCACAGTAAGAAGTCTCTCAACACCAGGTTAAAGTCCAACAGGTTTATTTGGCAGCACAAGCTTTCGGAGTCTCGCTCCTTCTTCAGGTGAGTGGGAATTCTGTTCACAAACAGGGCATATACAGACACAAACTCAATTTACAAAATAATGGTTGGAATGCAAGTCTTAAAGTAAGTGTTCTCCAAGGCAGCCTTCACGACACATGACAACGCAGCATCACTGAGCAGAGACTGATAGCCAAGTTCCGCACACATGAGGATGGCCTCGACCGGGATCTTGGGTTCATGTCACACTATCTGTAACCCCCACGACTTGCCTGGGCTTGCAAAATCTCACTAACTGTCCTGGCTGGAGACAATACACAACTCTTTAACCTGTGCTTGGCCCTCTCTCACTCACATTGTCTGTACCTTTAAGACTTAATTACCTGTAAAGACTCGCATTCCAACCATTATCTTGCAAATTGAGTTTGTGTCTATATATGCCCTGTTTGTGAACACAACTCCCACTCACTTGAAGAAGGAGCGAGACTCCGAAGACTCGTGCTACCAAATAAACCTGTTGGACTTTAACCTGGTGTTGTGAGACTTCTAACAATCTGGGAGACAGTAGTGTTGTGGTATTGTCACTGAACCAGTAATCCAGGGACCAGGGTAATGCTCTGGAAACCCGGGGTTCAAATTCCACCACGGGAGATGGCAAATTTGAATTCAATAAAAATTTGGAATTAAAAAGTCTAATCATGACCATGAAACACTTGTCAATTGTTGTAAAAGCCCGCCTGGTTCACTAATGTCCTTTAAGGAAGGAAATCTGCCTTCCTTACCTGGTCTGGCCTACATGTGACTCCAGACTCTTAAGTACTCTCTGTTCAAGGGTAATTAGGGATGGGCAACAAATGCTAGGCAGCGATGTTCACATAATGAGTTTAAAAAAATCAAAAGAAAGTGAGGGTAAAAACTGACAAGGAAGAAGCAAAATCAAAAGGGTGGATAACAGTGAAAGGATTGAAGAGGAGCAGAGATGAAGCAAGCCAATGAGACTATCGTGAAACCAAATGATCAGACAGAGAATTGCTAGAGAAAAGAGCGCTGGACGAATCAAACATTTCTTCTGAGATGTCAGTGATGCTTTGTCCTAGAATCACGACTCGTACACTTTCCTTTATCCTCTTTAGGTGTGACTGCAAGCAACAAATGTGCTTCAAGCATCGGCCTGCTTTCTGGCCACATGCCGTGAGGCACTTGCGGTAGCATCAGTAGGTCACTCTTTAGAATGCCCTATAGCCCAATAGCTAAATGTCAACCCAGACATCTCACTGAGCCACTAGGGTTAATGCTGTTCTCTGTAGAAAGCAGGTGTCTGATATGCTCAAGGTTGATTTGCTGCCCCTTCCATAAATTTGAGATCATCAAAACTCTGCTGTCTGTATTCTCACTCATACCAACTCCCCATTCACTCAAATCATCATCTCCTGTTCGAGCTGGCCTAGGTTACGTGACAAGTGTATGGAGTTACATGGAAAGGGCAGAGGAGAGGGCTCGGGTGGGATGCTCTTTCTGAGAGTCAGTGCAGACTCGATGGGTCAGATGGCCTCTTTCTGCGCCGTAGGGGTTCTAGAGGTTAGCTCCCAATTCAGCAATGCTTCAAACTGAACTATTCTCATCCTTCTGTTCAAACCACTCCAATGCCTCCCGATCTCTGGAATCTGCTTCAGCCCCACCAACCCCCTGAAATATTCAGGGGGCACGGTAGCACAGTGGTTAGCACTGCTGCTTCACAGCTCCAGGGTCCCGGGTTCGATTCCCGGCTCGGGTCACTGTCTGTGTGGAGTTTGCACATTCTCCTCGTGTCTGCGTGGGTTTCCTCCGGGTGCTCCGGTTTCCTCCCACAGTCCAAAGATGTGCGGGTTAGGTTGATTGGCCAGGTTAAAAAAATTGCCCCTTAGAGTCCTGAGATGCGTAGGTTAGAGGGATTAGCGGGTAAAATATGTGGGGGTAGGGCCTGGGTGGGATTGTGGTCGGTGCAGACTAGATGGGCCGAATGGCCTCCTTCTGCACTGTAGGGTTTCTATGATTCACACTCCTCTAATTCTGGCCTCTTGAGCATTCTCGATTTTAGCTGCTCCACCATTGGTGGGCTGTGCCTTAGTTACGAGCCCCGAAGATCTGGAATTCCCTCTTGAAGCCTCTCCACCTCTCTTCCTTCAGAATCCTCTCTCGACTTTCCTCTAAAAAAAAAAATCAAGATTTCGGTTCCCCTTCTGAATAAGTCCTCGTGTTAAATTTTGTTTAACGCGTGCCTATGAAGAAGCATCTTGTGACATTTTCTACCTTCACGGTGTGATATAAAATAAAAGTTGTTGTTGTTACAATGTCCAGCCAAAGGTAAATGAGCGGACAGAGGAAAAGGTTCTGACTGCGTCACTGCCTGTGGGATCTCAGTTTAACAACTAAGGGAATCACAAAGCTGGGGAGGCCAAATGTAAGTTAGGGTCGAACATTCATGTTTTAGTTACCCCACTAACCTTGGCAATCCAGGGATGAATGTTTGCTTCTTAACATGCACAGGAATGAGGAAAGAGCTTATTTTGCGCATGGAATAAAAGTACAAGAGTAGGCCATTGAGTCCCTCGAGCACCCTCCATCATGCAATCAGATAATGGCTGATTTCTATCTCAACTCCATCTTACTTCTTCACTCTTTACCCTTCCTTCACCCTTAATACTTCACTCAACACAAATCTATCAATTTCCGTTAGATTGGACACCCTGGTTGGTGGAGTTGAAAGGAAGGCACAGCAGCTTTTTCTTTGCTGGATAATGCTTACTGACATAGTTTACAGTCAGCACTACTCCAACACACCAGTGTCCCCGCTGTCCCCATTTATAGGAGTGTAAATACCCATCACCTGATTGACAATGTAACGGTCATTAAACCATAACAATGCGGTCAATAAGACATTGGCAGCTGGAATACACAGGGAATCGCTCTCTGCAAACTAGAGGAATATGTCCAAGCTTTGCGCCTTTATCGAAATACCCGGGAGCCTGGGGAACCTATAGTTCCCCATTGCAACATCGCAACCAGAGTCAACTTGTCAACCAATAAGCACCTTTTACTCCTTCAGTATAAACTGTTGATTGTTTGAAATTTGGTATTCTTGTGTTTATCCTGATGAGTGCAGGATGAAAAACTTTGGCAACTTTTCTCTGTTCAGCAGCATTCCATGCCTGGATTTGAAATTTTCAATTTGTTCCTATCCTCGGATCTTCAAGGAACGCAAGTCCAGTCGCTGTAACCCGTCCTTATAATTTAACCCTTTTAGCCCTGGCATCATCCTGGTGAATCTTTGCGGCACTTTCCTCTGAATTCAGATTAAATTCAGTCCAAATTCAGTTCAGTTTTCATCCGAGTGAGAGTGACAGTCCTAGGTTCAGTTCATAGAGTCATAGAGGTTTACAGCATGGAAACAGGCCCTTCGGCCCAACTTGTCCATGCCGCCTTTTTTTTTTAAAAACCCCTAAACTAATCCCAATTGCCCGCATTTGGCCCATATCCCTCTATACCCATCTTACCCATGTAACTGTCTAAATGCTTTTTAAAAGATAAAATTGTACCCGCCTCTACTACTACTTCTGGCAGCTTGTTCCAGACACTCACCACCGTCTGTGTGAAAAAATTGCCCCTCTGGACACTTCTGTATCTCTCCCCTCTCACCTTAAACCTATGTCCTCTAGTTTTAGACTCTCCTACCTTTGGGAAAAGATATTGACTATCTACCTTGTCTATGCCCCTCATTATTTTATAGACCTCTATAAGGTCACCCCTCAGCCTCCTATGCTCCAGAGAAAAAAGTCCCAGTCTATTCAGCCTCTCCTTATAACTCAGTCCATCAAGTCTCGGTAGCATCCTAGTAAATCTTTTCAGGTCAACTTCAAGTACAAGTACCAGGCCCTGTATCCTGTACCCTGTATCCAGGGAGTTTGGGATCGACTGTACCGGATGTGGGGATTTTGGGTCCCAGGGGATGGGAATAGGATGATTTAAAGCTGGGTTGATTACTGCACTAAACTGGACCCAGCCAGGACAGGAAGAGGAATTTGGGAGGGGCAGATTAGGCCGCTAATCCCGGACCGAAAGAATAGGGATCAGCGCACGGCTCTAGTTTTGTAGACCCGGCACCGGATCCTTCTGGATTTGGGGATGCCGGATAAGGGGCCCAAGTGCCTGTATGTTTAAAGCACACCAGGAGACAGAGGAATGGGAGAAAGATAGGAATCTGTGCTCAGTTGCCATGGAAACCCCCGAGGCCTACGTTTTTGTCCTCGAGCAGCTGTGTTGCTCCACCCGGATGACAATGACTCAGATTCCAAAGCAGTGCATACAGCCCCATTGTGCTCTGCTCGGAGTCAAGCTCACTCCAAATTACGAACACAAGGAAAACATATTTGCAGGCAACTGATCTTTAGTCAGCTGGCACTGTGGGAGTCTCTGCTGCGCCGCCTAAATTTGTCCAATTATTTCCCCAATCAACTGATTTCTGCAATTGAGCGTAGAGCACAAAATGGCAGTCAGCAGAGCAATGTCTAAATTACTCTATTACCTGGCACAGCAGGAGACACATCATCTAAGATTTAAGTGGCTATTTCATGTAAAATTAGTTCAAACAAATTGCAGGGCACGGCATTCTCTGTTCACTAACCTTACTGTTTCACATCCTCTTAGAGACAAAGATATCACTTTAATAAAAGGGCCAACTATCTCTTCAGGGTTCCGAGATCCCTTCCAGATCTAAACTTGTCTCCCTTCTGGAAGGTTCAGGGATCAGTGGGACCCCAACGCTCCGCAGCTGAAGTGACCTTTCTTCATGTTTGAGAGGGGTAGAGAAAGTAGCACCTCCCAAACACCAACCTCGGCAGACATACCGACATACATGATATAGATATGTCCACACACAGGCACAGATAGAGACACAGGACAGACACAGAAACACAATGCACACATGTCCACAAGATATGTGCAAGCATACAAATGGCATATAAACACAAATAGTCACCATGCCGACACACATTGAAAGACACACAGATCCATATATGCCAGAGATAAACAGGAGTACACACAGGCACAGTAAGAAGTCTCACAACACCAGGAGCGCTGCCCCTTCGTCAGGTGAGTGAAGGGGCAGTGCTCCGAAAGCTAGTGGCTTTTGCTACCAAATAAACCTGTTGGACTTTAACCTGTTGTTGTTAAACTTCTTACTGTGTACACACAAGCATGCAGAGAGATACATACATGCACACATGTACCCAGATGCATATTATGTGGACAGATACACATGTGGTTGCATGGGCATGTAGGTACAGGAACTCCCAGGACAGGTACAGCATGGGGTTAGATACAGAGTAAAGCTCCCTCTACACCATCCCCATCAAACACTCCCAGGACAGGTACAGCACGGGGTTAGATACAGAGTAAAGCTCCCTCTACACCATCCCCATCAAACACTCCCAGGACAGGTACAGCATGGGGTTAGATACAGAGTAAAGCTCCCTCTACACTGTCCCCATCAAACACTCCCAGGACAGGTACAGCATGGGGTTAGATACAGAGTAAAGCTCCCTCTACACCATCCCCATCAAACACTCCCAGGACAGGTACAGCATGGGGTTAGATACAGAGTAAAGCTCCCTCTACACCATCCCCATCAAACACTCCCAGGACAGGTACAGCACGGGGTTAGATACAGAGTAAAGCTCCCTCTACACCATCCCCATCAAACACACCCAGAACAGGTACAGCACGGCAGTAGATACAGAATAAAGCTCCCCTACATTGTCACCATCAAATGCTCCCATAACAGGTTTGGCTTAAGGTGCTCAGTCAGCAGAATGAGGAAAACTTCAACCTATTCGTATCAGCCAGATCCAATCCCAGACCCGTCGTCACAGCGATCCCAAACCCCAAATCACCTACTTAGTGGCTAATCCAGTCGCTGAAGTGGTAAAGCACGGATCATAGAATCATAGAATAGAATCATAGAATCATAGAAACCCTACAGTACAGAAAGAGGCCATTCGGCCCATCGAGTCTGCACCGACCACAATCCCACCCAGGCCCTACCCCCATATCCCTATATTTCCCACTAATTCCTCTAACCTACACATCTCAGGACACTAAGGGCAATTTTTAGCATAGCCAATCAACCTAACCCGCACATCTTTGGACTGTGGGAGGAAACCGGAGCACCCGGAGGAAACCCACGCAGACACGAGGAGAATGTGCAAACTCCACACAGACAGTGACCCAAGCCGGGAATCGAACCCAGGTCCCTGGAGCTGTGAAGCTGCAGCGCTAACCACTGTGCTACCGTGCCGCCCCCATGTGAAACAAAGGTCACAGATCTGAGAATTAAGCCACAGGACTGAACATCATTGAGGTCCTACCCACTCTTGCAAAGTGTGAAGGAACGAGTGTGGGCCCTGGGGAATTAGGCAGCCGAGAATGGTGAGGAGGTTGTAATCAGAATGCTAGCAAATTCTCCTGTGCTGCTCGACTAAGGAGGTTGAGTGTGGTATTGAGTGTCTAACTCCAGCGTTACAGAGGAATGTGGTGAGTGGCAGCAAGGAATGTTGACAAAAGTAAAAGTCAAAATAAAAAAGTTTTAACGCTTAAATAGTAAAATTAGTGCCAGTACTTGTTCTTACATTAAGCAGAAAGAGAGATGGAAGGGAATCTGTACTACACACCGAATTTCCTGGACTGGCATCCACATACGTCTCTGTCTTTGGCTCCACAGCCAGTTCCGCTTCTAGAATCTTCTCCACTGGCATATCATCATTGACACTGCTGCTGGGCTCCAGCTCATTGTCACTTCTCTCCTTCCCTCGCTGCCTCTCTTCCTGCACAGCTGGAAGAAAATCAGAAACTGGGTAGCAAAGCAGAACGTGGTTCGAGAAACATCCAACACTTTTATCCCCTTGCAATTGCTTGTCTTTTTGATCTTCCCTCTCAGATCCGGGGACTCCGCAGCTGCCAACTGCTTTCTGCTGCCTCGCCCAAGACCCCACCACCCCCAGCAATTCTTGGCAGTGAGCCGAGATGGTGAGAGGCTGACCAAGCCAAGGGGGAGATCACCTGATTCTATCCGCGGCCAATGCCGGCACTGAGTGTCACACTAGGCCATTTCAGAAGGCAGTTAAGAGTTATATTGCTGTGGCTCTGGAGTCACATGTAGGCCAGACCAGGTAAGGACGGCAGATTTCCTTCCCTAAAGAACATTAGTGAACCAGATGGGTTTTTCCAGATGGGTTTTTGTGACAATTGACAATGGTTTCATGGTCACCATTAGACTTTTAATTTCGGATTATTATTGCCCATTCCTAGTTGCCTGAGGGTAGTTGAGAGTCAACCACATTGCTGTGGCTCTAGAGTCACATATAGGTCAGACCAGGTAGGGACAGCAGATTTCCTTCCTTAAAGGACATTAGCGAACCAGACGTGTTTTTCCAACAAACGACAATGGTTTCATGGTCATCAGTAGATTCTTAATTGCAGATTGTTTTTATTGAATTCAAATTCTGCCTGCTGCTGAGGCGGGATTTGAACCCAGGTCCCCAGAACATTAGCTGAGTTTCTGGATTAATAGTCCAGCGATAATAGCACTAGGCCATTGCTTACCGACTGGAATGCTCAGTGGGCAAAAAATAATTACTGGAATGCTACAGGGTCTTGATGGTTTGAGTTATAATGAGAGGCTGGATAGCCTGGGACTTCTTTCCCTCGAGTAGGATTAGGGGTGGTCTTGTCGAGGTCTCTAAAATAATGAGGGCATGGATATAGCAGCTTTATAGAACCTTAGTTCGGCCGCGCTTGGAATATAGTGTTCAATTCTGGTCGACACACTACCAGAAGGATGTGGAGGCTTTGGAGAGGGTACAGAAAAGATTTACCAGGATGTTGCCTGGTATGGAGGACATTATCTATGAGGAGAGGTTGGAGAAACGTGGTTTGTTCTCAGTGGAACGACGGAGGTTGAGGAGCGACCTGATAGAAATCTACAAGATTATGAGGGGCATGGACAGAGTGGATAGTCAGAAGCTTTTTCCCAGGGTGGAAGAGTCAATTACTAGGGGGCACAGGTTTACGGTGCGAGGGGCAATGTTTAAAAGAGATGTACGAGGCTAGAAGCAGATACGACAGGTGAGTTTTACGGGGAGTCTGGACAAATACATGAATAGGATGGGAATAGAGGGATATGGTCCCCGGAAGGGTAGTGGGTTTTAGTTGAGTCGGGCAGCACGGTCGGTGGAGGGCAGTGTGGGAGGGCCGAAGGGCCTGTTCCTGTGCTGTAATTTTCTTTGTTCTTTGTCAGTTCACTGGGTGTTGAAAGAGAGAGAAGAGGATGACTCCTACCTTCTCTTTTCATTCCTGTGGCCAAGCATTTCTGATAGCGGCAGTACTGGCAGCGGTTACGCTGACGCTTGTCAATTATGCAGTCCTTGGTGTCTCGACAAGTGTAGGTGAGGTCCTTTCGCACAGTGCGTTTAAAGAAGCCTTTGCAGCCCTCGCAGCTGTACACCCCGTAATGCTTTCCTGGAAAGAGAGACAGCTGCAGTGAGGACAGGAGGTGAGCAGTCACTGAAACCCCACCAACAGCCTTGACAAACATCACACACTCATTCACAGGAACAGGCTATTTGGCGCGACTGGTCAATGCTCCTTGTGATCCTCCTC
>NW_027594890.1:0-10929 GCF_964213995.1 Mustelus asterias | reverse complement strand
CCTCTCTCCCTCCTCCCATCTCTCCCCTCACCTCCCCATCTCTCCCTCCCCATCTCTCTCCCTCTCCTCCCTCCCTCTCCCTCCTCCCCACCATCTCCCCTCCCTCCCCATCTCCTCCCTCCCCATCTCCCTCCTCCCCCATCTCCCTCCTCCCTCCCCATCTCCCTCCCCATCTCTCTCCTCCCCATCTCTCTCCCTCCCCATTCTCTCCCTCCCATCTCTCTCCCTCCCCACTCTCCCCTCCCCCCATCTCTCTCCCTCCCCATCTCTCTCCCTCTCCCTCCCTCCCCTCTCCCTCCCTCCCCATCTCTCTCCCTCCCCATCTCTCTCCCTCCCCATCTCTCTCCCTCCCCATCTCTCTCCCTCCCCATCTCTCTCCCTCCCCATCTCTCTCCCTCCCCATCTCTCTCCCTCCCCATCTCTCTCCTCCCCATCTCTCTCCTCCCTCTCCATCTATCTCTCTCCTTCTCTCCCTGTCTCCCTCTCCCTCTCCCTCTCCCCCTCTCCCTCCCTCTCTCCCCTGCTCAGCCCCCGATGAGCGTGATGGTTTCCTCTTCACTTACTGTCTGGGTTTCCTCTTGTCTGGAACCCCATCCTTCGCCAGGTAACTCAAATCCGAGTCTCCTGTAACCATCGCGTCCAACTCCTTATTGGCAGAGGCAGAAAGGGGGCAACAGAAGACCAAGAGGTCGGGGGGGTGGGGGGAGAAAGGCAAAAGGTCATGAAGACATAAGCAACACGGACTCTCCCCCGCCCCCTCGCCCTACACACCCCCCGCCCACCTTCCCCCCGTGGGAGCGAGTCCCACATTCTCCCCCCACTCCCCCCCGTGGGAGCGAGTCCCACATTCTCCCCCCCGTGGGAGCGAGTCCCACATTCTCCCCCCCCCGTGGGAGCGAGTCCCACATTCTCCCCCCATGGGAGTGAGTCCCACATTCTCCCCCCCGTGGGAGCGAGTCCCACATTCTCCCCCCATGGGAGTGAGTCCCACATTCTCCCAGTATCCTGCTTTGCGATCCCTCCCTTTACGCTGATCCTCGCTCCTGTGGTGGGGGTCTCACCTCTAGTAGGCGTGAGGCTGCGGGGACATCCAGTAGCTGTCTACCAAGGAGGGCCACCCACTGAGTCACCAGGTGCACAACCTTCTGTTTCTTCACCAGTGAGTAAGTTGTTCTCTCCGTCTCCGAACCCCCAGAGGGCTCAGCCTGGTAGGTAAAAATTAGTCAAGGAATCCCTCCCACAGTGCGGCGCTCCCTCAGCACTGACCCTCCCACAGTGCAGCGCTCCCTCAGCACCGACCCTCCCACAGTGCGGCACTCCCTCAGCACCGACCCTCCCACAGTGCGGCGCTCCCTCAGCACTGACCCTCCCACAGTGCGGCGCTCCCTCACCTTCCCACAGTGCGGCGCTCCCTCAGCACTGACCCTCCCACAGTGCGGCGCTCCCTCAGCACCGACCCTCCCACAGTGCGGCGCTCCCTCAGCACTGACCCTCCCACAGTGCGGCGCTCCCTCAGCACTGACCCTCCCACACAGTGCGGCGCTCCCTCAGCACTGACCCTCCCACAGTGCGGCGCTCCCTCAGCACTGACCCTCCCACAGTGCGGCGCTCCCTCAGCACTGACCCTCCCACACAGTGCGGCGCTCCCTGAGCACTGACCCTCCCACAGTGCGGCGCTCCCTCAGCACCGACCCTCCCACAGTGCGGCACTCCCTCAGCACCGACCCTCCCACAGTGCGGCGCTCCCTCAGCACTGACCCTCCCACAGTGCGGCGCTCCCTCACCTTCCCACTGTGCGGCGCTCCCTCAGCACTGACCCTCCCACAGTGCGGCGCTCCCTCAGCACCGACCCTCCCACAGTGCGGCGCTCCCTCAGCACTGACCCTCCCACAGTGCGGCGCTCCCTCAGCACTGACCCTCCCACACAGTGCGGCGCTCCCTCAGCACTGACCCTCCCACAGTGCGGCGCTCCCTCAGCACTGACCCTCCCACAGTGCGGCGCTCCCTCAGCACTGACCCTCCCACACAGTGCGGCGCTCCCTGAGCACTGACCCTCCCACAGTGCGGCGCTCCCTCAGCACCGACCCTCCCACAGTGCGGCGCTCCCTCAGCACTGACCCTCCCACAGTGCGGCGCTCCCTCACCTTCCCACAGTGCGGCGCTCCCTCAGCACTGACCCTCCCACAGTGCGGCGCTCCCTCAGCACTGACCCTCCCACAGTGCGGCGCTCCCTCAGCACCGACCCTCCCACACAGTGCGGCGCTCCCTCAACACTGACCCTCCCACAGTGCGGCACCCCCTCAGCACTGACCCTCCCACAGTGTGGCGCTCCCTCAGCACTGACCCTCCCACAGTGCGGCGCTCCCTCAGCACTGACCTTCCCACAGTGCGGCGCTCCCTCAGCACTGACCCTCCCACAGTGCGGCGCTCCCTCAGCACCGACCCTCCCACAGTGCGGCGCTCCCTCAGCACCGACCCTCCCACAGTGCGGCGCTCCCTCAGCACTGACCCTCCCACAGTGCGGCGCTCCCTCACCTTCCCACAGTGCGGCGCTCCCTCAGCACTGACCCTCCCACAGTGCGGCGCTCCCTCAGCACCGACCCTCCCACAGTGCGGCGCTCCCTCAGCACTGACCCTCCCACAGTGCGGCGCTCCCTCAGCACTGACCCTCCCACACAGTGCGGCGCTCCCTCAGCACTGACCCTCCCACAGTGCGGCGCTCCCTCAGCACTGACCCTCCCACAGTGCGGCGCTCCCTCAGCACTGACCCTCCCACACAGTGCGGCGCTCCCTCAGCACTGACCCTCCCACAGTGCGGCGCTCCCTCAGCACCGACCCCCCCACAGTGCGGCGCTCCCTCAGCACTGACCCTCCCACAGTGCGGCGCTCCCTCACCTTCCCACAGTGCGGCGCTCCCTCAGCACTGACCCTCCCACAGTGCGGCGCTCCCTCAGCACTGACCCTCCCACAGTGCGGCGCTCCCTCAGCACCGACCCTCCCACACAGTGCGGCGCTCCCTCAACACTGACCCTCCCACAGTGCGGCGCCCCCTCAGCACTGACCCTCCCACAGTGCGGCGCTCCCTCAGCACTGACCCTCCCACAGTGCGGCGCTCCCTCAGCACTGACCCTCCCACAGTGCGGCACTCCCTCAGCACTGACCCTCCCACAGTGCGGCGCTCCCTCAGCACCGACCCTCCCACAGTGCGGCGCTCCCTCAGCACCGACCCTCCCACAGTGCGGCGCTCCCTCAGCACTGACCCTCCCACAGTGCGGCGCTCCCTCACCTTCCCACAGTGCGGCGCTCCCTCAGCACTGACCTTCCCACAGTGCGGCGCCCCCTCAGCACTGACCCTCCCACAGTGCGGCACTCCCTCAGCACCGACCCTCCCACAGTGCGGCGCTCCCACAGCACTGACCCTCCCACAGTGCGGCGCTCCCTCAGCACTGACCCTCCCACACAGTGCGGCGCTCCCTCAGCACCGACCCTCCCACAGTGCGGCGCTCCCTCAGCACCGACCCTCCCACAGTGCGGCGCTCCCTCAGCACTGACCCTCCCACAGTGCGGCGCTCCCTCAGCACTGACCCTCCCACAGTGCGGCGCTCCCTCAGCACTGACCCTCCCACAGTGCGGCGCTCCCTCAGCACTGACCCTCCCACAGTGCGGCGCTCCCTCAGCACTGACCCTCCCACACAGTGCGGCGCTCCCTCAGCACTGACCCTCCCACAGTGCGGCGCTCCCTCAGCACTGACCCTCCCACAGTGCGGCGCTCCCTCAGCACTGACCCTCCCACAGTGCGGCGCTCCCTCAGCACTGACCCTCCCACAGTGCGGCGCTCCCTCAGCACTGACCCTCCCACAGTGCGGCGCTCCCTCAGCACTGACCCTCCCACAGTGCGGCACTCCCTCAGCGCCGACCCTCCCACAGTGCGGCGCTCCCTCAGCACCGACCCTCCCATAGTGCGGCGCTCCCTCAGCACGAGGGAGTGGAAAGGATATTATTTGAAGATTATATTCTGCAGTTGTGAGATGGACATGAACACAGAATGTGTCAGAATAAAATCACCCAGGAAAATCTCTGTAAAAACCAAAAGATTATTCTTAAACATTGACATAACATCCACCCTCTCTCTCTCCCCCGTCTCCCCCAATCCCACCCTCTCTCTCTCCCCCGTCTCCCCCAATCCCACCCTCTCTCTCCTCCCGTCTCCCCCAATCTCACTCTCTCTCTCCCCATCTCCCCCAATCCCACCCTCTCTCTCCCCCCGTCTCCCCAAATCCCACCCTCTCTCTCTCCCCGTCTCCCTCAATCCCACCCTCCCTCTCTCTCCCCGTCTCCCTCAACCCCACCCTCTCTCTCCCCCCCGTCTCCCCCAATCCCACCCTCTCTCCCCCCCGTCTCCCCCAATCCCACCCTCTCTCTCCGCGTCTCCCTCAATTCCACCCTCTCTCTCTCTCCCCCCGTCTCCCCCAATCCCACCCTCTCTCTCCCCCCCGTCTCCCCCAATCCCACCCTCTCTCTCCGCGTCTCCCTCAATCCCACCCTCTCTCTCTCCCCCGTCTCCCTCAATCCCACCCTCTCTCTCTCCCCCGTCTCCCTCAATCCCACCCTCTCTCTCTCTCCCGTCTCCTTCAATCCCACCCTCTCTCTCTCTCCCCCGTCTCCCTCAATCCCACCCTCTCTCTCTCTCCCCGTCTCCCTCAATCCCACCCTCTCTCTCTCTCCCCGTCTCCCTCAATCCCACCCTCTCTCTCTCTCCCCATCTCCCTCAATCCCACCCTCTCTCTCTCTCTCCCCGTCTCCCTCAATCCCACCCTCTCTCTCTCCCCCGTATCCCTCAATCCCACCCTCTCTCTCTCTCCCCGTCTCCCTCAATCCCACCCTCTCTCTCTCTCCCCCGTCTCCCTCAATCCCACCCTCTCTCTCTCTCCCCCGTCTCCCTCAATCCCACCCTCTCTCTCTCCCCCGTCTCCCTCAATCCCACTCTCTCTCTCTCTCCCGTCTCCCTCAATCCCACCCTCTCTCTCTCTCCCCGTCTCCCTCAATCCCACCCTCTCTCTCTCTCCCCGTCTCCCTCAATCCCACTCTCTCTCTCCCCGTCTCCCTCAATCCCACCCTCTCTCTCTCTCCCCGTCTCCCTCAATCCCACCCTCTCTCTCTCTCCCCGTCTCCCTCAATCCCACCCTCTTTCTCTCTCCCCCGTCTCCCTCAATCCCATCCAGGCCATTCGACCCTAGTATTACCTGATGGGTCATTGTAGTCCGCATCCAAATTGATGGTTTCCAGGAGATATTCTAGAATCTTCTCCGAGGTACCGTACATCACAGTGTATCTGTCGAGATGGAGACTGAGACTTAAGCGACTTAGCAGATCTCTGCTATCACCCAATGCCCGTGGAATCTTACTGTGCACCCCGGCCCCCAAGCAAAGAAGGAGCCCTCCTCCAGCCCCCTACACCCCCCTCCCTATCTCTGTAACCTCCTCCAGCCCCCCTACACTCCCTCCCTATCTCTGTAACCTCCTCCAGCCCCCTACACCCCCTCCCTATCTCTGTAACCTCCTCCAGCCCCCTACACCCCCTCCCTATCTCTGTAACCTCCTCCAGCCCCCCTACACACCCCTCCCTATCTCTGTAACCTCCTCCAGCCCCCCTACACCCCCTCCCTATCTCTGTAACCTCCTCCAGCCCCCCTACACCCCCTCCCTATCTCTGTAACCTCCTCCAGCCCCCCTACACCCCCTCCCTATCTCTGTAACCTCCTCCAGCCCCCCTACACACCCCTCCCTATCTCTGTAACCTCCTCCAGCCCCCCAACACCCCCTCCCTATCTCTGTAACCTCCTCCAGCCCCCCTACACCCCCTCCCTATCTCTGTAACCTCCTCCAGCCCCCCTACACCCCCTCCCTATCTCTGTAACCTCCTCCAGCCCCATACAACCCTTTTTTTTAAAGTTTTACAGTTTATTTATTAGCGACACAAGTAAGGCTGACATTAACACTGCAATGAAGTTACTGTGAAAATCCCTCTAGTCGCCCACACTCCGGAGCCTGTTCGGGGTGACACTGAGGGAGAATTTAGCACGGCCCAATCCACCCTAACCCAGCCCCGTCTTTCAGACTGTGGGAGGAAACCGGAGCACCCGGAGGAAACCCACGCAGACACGGGGAGAACGTGCAGGCTCCACACAGACAGTGACCCGAGCCCCGGGGAATCGAACCCGGGGTTCCCTGGCGCTGTGAGGCAGCAGTGCTAACCCACTGTGCCACCGTGCTGCCCCTAAAGGACACTAAGGGACAATTTAGCATGGCCAATCCACCCTAACCTGCACATCTTTGGGACACTAAGGGACAATTTAGCATGGCCAATCCACCCTAACCTACACATCTTTGGGACACTAAGGGACAATTTAGCATGGCCAATCCACCCTAACCTACACATCTTTGGGACACTAAGGGACAATTTAGCATGGCCAATCCACCCTAACCTACACATCTTTGGGACACTAAGGGACAATTTAGCATGGCCAATCCACCCTAACCTACACATCTTTGGGACACTAAGGGACAATTTAGCATGGCCAATCCACCCTAACCTACACATCTTTGGGACACTAAGGGACAATTTAGCATGGCCAATCCACCCTAACCTACACATCTTTGGGACACTAAGGGACAATTTAGCATGGCCAATCCAACCAACCTACACATCTTTGGACACTAAGGGACAATTTAGCATGGCCAATCCACCCTAACCTACACATCTTTGGGACACTAAGGGGCAATTTAGCATGGCCCAATCCACCCTAACCTACACATCTTTGGGACACTAAGGGACAATTTAGCATGGCCAATCCCCCTAACCTGCACATCTTTGGGACACTAAGGGGCAATTTAGCATGGCCAATCCCCCTAACCTGCACATCTTTGGGACACTAAGGGGCAATTTAGCATGGCCAATCCCCCTAACCTGCACATCTTTGGGACACTAAGGGACAATTTAGCATGGCCAATCCACCCTAACCTACACATCTTTGGGACACTAAGGGACAATTTAGCATGGCCAATCCCCCTAACCTGCACATGTTTGGACACTAAGGAACAATTTAGCATGGCCAATCCACCCTAACCTACACATCTTTG
Source organism: Mustelus asterias (assembly GCF_964213995.1). Lineage (NCBI taxonomy): Eukaryota > Metazoa > Chordata > Chondrichthyes > Carcharhiniformes > Triakidae > Mustelus > Mustelus asterias. Next base: position 3,789 of record NW_027594890.1, on the reverse strand, counting down.
GGACACTAAGGGACAATTTAGCATGGCCAATCCCCCTAACCTGCACATGTTTGGACACTAAGGAACAATTTAGCATGGCCAATCCACCCTAACCTACACATCTTTGGACACTAAGGGGCAATTTAGCATGGCCAATCCACCCTAACCTACACATCTTTGGACACTAAGGGACAATTTAGCATGGCCAATCCACCCTAACCTGCACATCTTTGGACACTAAGGGACAATTTAGCATGGCCAATCCACCTAACCTACACATCTTTGGACACTAAGGGACAATTTAGCATGGCCAATCCACCTAACCTACACATCTTTGGACACTAAGGGACAATTTAGCATGGCCAATCCACCCTAACCTGCACATCTTTCAGACTGTGGGAGGAAACCGGAGCAACCGGAGGAAACCCACGCAGACACGGGGAGAATGTGCAGACTCCGCACAGACAATGACCCCGAGCCCCGGGGAATCGAACCCCAGGCCCCTGGCGCTGTGAGGCAGCAGCGCTAGCCCACACTGTGACACCGTGCCCGCCGTCTCGTCCTTCTGAGCTCCAATGGGTTTCCAGGCCCCAACTTGCTCGATCTGACACTCGGGGTAGGAAGGATGTCTCAGCGGCGATACTCACTTGGCTGGGGAGGTTCCGTGTCCGGAAGCCTGGCCTGTTTGGGAACATTTCTCCATCACAAGGACGTCCTTCCCGTGTTCCTTCAGACGCACTGTGTTGGCCTCCACGTCCTGGGATCCCAAAGAGACCACGAGAGTGGTTATAAGAAAACTCATAAAATTCTAACAGGGTTAGACAGGGGTTAGATTCAGAAAGAATGTTCCCGATGGTGGGGGGAGTCCAGAACTAGGGGGGGTTATAGTTTGAGGATAAGGGGGTTAAGCCCTTTTAGGACTGAGGTGGGGAGAAATTTCTTCACCCAGAGGGTGGTGAATGTGTGGAATTCACTCCCACAGAAAGGAGCTGAGGCCAAAACGTGGTGTGATTTCCCAGAAGAAATTAGATATCACTCTTGGGGCTAAAGGGATCAAGGGATATGGGGGGAAAGGAGGGGAAAATCATGATATTGAATTTGATACTCAGCCGGGAATTCATAAAGAATGGCGGAGCAGGCTCGAAAGGCAGAATGGCCTCATCCTGCTTCTAGTTTTGATGTTTTTATGACACAAGAGGTTCGGCGAATCGGATACCAGAACTACAGCAAGGCTCGGGGACAGAGAGAGAGAGAGAGAGAGACAGAGAGAGAGAGAGACAGAGAGAGAGAGAGACAGAGAGAGAGAGAGAGAGACACAGAGAGAGAGAGAGAGACACAGAGAGAGAGAGAGAGACACACACACAGAGAGACAGAGGGAGAGAGAGACAGAGAGAGACACAGAGAAAAACAGAGAGAAACTGTTTCCCCAGGGGCAAGAGGGTTGGCTACCAGAGGGCGAGGGGGGGCCGGGGGTGGGGTGGGGTGTGGGGAGATGGGAGAATTTTATTCTGGAAAGGCAGCGAGTTGTTGTGATCTGGAAGGCGCGCCCTGACCGGGCGGCGGGAGCAGATTCAACAGCAACCCTCAAAAAGGGGGGAATCGGATACACACTGGATAGAGGGTAGAGGGGAGAGGGGGTGGGGGGAGAGGGAGATAATAGGATAGATGTTTCAAAGAGCTTGCACATGCTTGATGGGCTGAATGGGCTCCTGGGGGTGGGTGACAATGAGTGTGAGGGATTGGGGGAGTGAGGGTGAGAGAGTGGGTCTGGGAACAGTGACAGACACAGAGAGAGAGGGATTGGAGAGAGTGAGGGTGAGAGAGTGGGTCTGGGATTAGTGACAGACACAGAGAGAGAGGGATTGGAGAGAGTGAGGGTGAGAGAGTGGGTCTGGGAACAGTGACAGACACAGAGAGAGAGAGAGATTGGAGAGAGTGAGGGTGAGAGAGTGGCTCTGGGATTAGTGACAGACACAGAGAGAAGGGGATCGGAGAGAGTGAGGGTGAGGGAGTGGGTCTGGGAATAGTGACAGACACAGAGAGAGAGATTGGAGAGAGTGAGGGTGAGAGAGTGGGTCTGAGAATAGTGACAGACACAGAGAGAGGGATTGAGGAGGGAGTGAGGGTGAGAGAGTGGGTCTGGGAACAGTGACAGACACAGAGAGAGGGATTGAGGAGGGAGTGAGGGTGAGAGAGTGGGTCGGGGAATAGTGACAGACACAGAGAGAGAGGGATTGGAGGGAGTGAGGGTGAGAGAGTGGGTCTGGGAATAGTGACAGACACAGAGAGAGGGATTGAGGAGGGAGTGAGGGTGAGCGAGTGGGCCTGGGAATAGTGACAGACACAGAGAGAGAGAGTGAGGGTGAGAGAGTGGGCCTGGGAATAGTGACAGACACAGAGAGAGGGATTGAGGAGGGAGTGAGGGTGAGCGAGTGGGCCTGGGAATAGTGACAGACACAGAGAGAGAGAGTGAGGGTGAGAAAGTGGGTCTGGGAATAGTGACAGACACAGAGAGAGGGATTGAGGAGGGAGTGAGGGTGAGAGAGTGGGTCTGGGAACAGTGACAGACACAGAGAGAGGGGGATTGGAGAGAATGAGGGTGAGAGAGTGGGTCTGGGAATAGTGACAGACACAGAGAGAGGGATTGGAGAGAGTGAGGGTGAGAGAGTGGCTCTGGGATTAGTGACAGACACAGAGAGAGAGAGTGAGGGTGAGAAAGTGGGTCTGGGAATAGTGACAGACACAGAGAGAGAGAGTGAGGGTGAGAAAGTGGGTCTGGGAATAGTGACAGACACAGAGAGAGGGGGAATTGGAGGTTATTAACGGATGGTAAGGCCTTACCCTCAGGATGCGGTTAAAGTCTTGCTTGTCCACCCGCAGGAAGTGACAGTTATCCTCACCGAGGACGATGGTGGCCGAACGCGGAGCCTCGTTGACTAAGGCCAACTCCCCAAAATCGTCTTCCTCGTGTAGGGTGGTGACCAGACCCTGCGGGGGATGGGGGGGGGTTGCGAAGGGTCATCATTAGCTGTGACACTCACTCCCGCGCGCCCCGCTGTAACCCCTCCCTCCCCCCCTCGCGACACGCAGAGGATAAAGCGTGAGAGGGAGCGATGGTGATCAGAGCACAGGAAGATCCCGTGCCGCAAAACCATTGATGCTCAACCCTGCACAGAGTTGTAGCAACTGAAGCTGAGGCCATTCAGCCCCTCTCCTCCTCGCCCTCCGGCCTGTTACACAGGGACAGGAGGAGGCCATTCAGCCCCTCTCTCTCTCTTGAGCCTGTTACACAGGAACAGGAGGAGGCCATTCATCCCCTTCTCAATGCTGTCACACAGGAACAGGAGGAGGCCATTCAGCCCCTCTCCTCCTCCAGCCTGTTACACAGGGACAGGAGGAGGCCATTCAGCCCCTCTCTCTCTCTTGAGCCTCTTACACAGGGACAGGATGAGACCATTCAGCCCCTCTCTCTCTCTCGAGCCTGTTACACAGGAACAGGAGGAGGCCATTCAGCCCCTCTCCCCGAGCCTGTGACACAGGAACAGGAGGAGGCCATTCAGCCCCTTCTCAATGCTGTCACACAGGAACAGGAGGAGGCCATTCAGCCCCTCTCCTCCTCCAGCCTGTGACACAGGGACAGGAGGAGGCCATTCAGCCCCTCTCTCTCGAGCCTGTTACACAGGAACAGGAGGAGGCCATTCAGCCCCTCTCTCTCGAGCCTGTTACACAGGAACAGGGGAGGCCATTCAGGGAACGTGGGACTCGCTGCCTGTCAGGGTGGGAGAGGCAGCGGTGAGAACAATCTCTCAC
>NW_027594889.1:0-10932 GCF_964213995.1 Mustelus asterias | reverse complement strand
CCTCTCCCTCTCTTGCGCGCGCTCCCGCTCCCTCTCCCTCTCTCGCGTGCGTTCCGCTCCCTCTCCCTCTCTCGTGTGTGCTCCCGCTCCCTCTCCCTCTCTCGCGTGCGTTCCGCTCCCTCTCCCTCCCACGTGCGCGCTCCCGCTCCATCCCCCGCGCGCGCCCCCGCTCCATTTCCCTCTCCCGCGCGCGCTCCCGCTCCCTCTCTCGCGCGCGCTCCCGCTCCCTCTCCCTCTCTCATGCGTGCTCTCGCTCCCTCTCCCGCGCGCGCTCCCGCTCCATCTCCCTCTCTCGCGCGCGCTCCCGCTCCATCCCCCTCTCCCGCGCGCGCTCCCGCTCCATCTCCCTCTTGCGCGCGCTCCCGCTCCATTTCCCTCTCCCGCGCGCGCTCTCGCTCCCTCTCCCTCTCTCGTGCGCGCTCCCGCACCCTCTCCCGCGCGCGCTCTCGCTCCATCTCCCTCTCTCGCGCACTCTCCCGCTCCATCTCCCTCTTGCGTGCGCACCCGCTCCATTTCCCTCTCCCGCGCGCGCTCTCGCTCCCTCTCCCTCTCTCGTGCGCGCTCCCTTTCCCGTGCGCGCTCCTGCTCCCTCTCCCGCGCGCGCACCCGATCCATCTCCCTCTCCCGCACGCGCTCCTGCTCCATCTCCCGCGCGCGCCCCCGCTCCATCTCCCTCTCTCGCGCGCGCTCTCGCTCCCTTTCCGTCTCTCGTGCGCGCTCCCGCTCCCTCTCCCACGCGCGCTCCCGCTCCATCTCCCTCTCTCGCGCGCGATCTCGCTCCCTCTCCCTCTCTCGTGCGCGCTCCCGCTCCCTCTCCCGCGCGCGCTCCCGCTCCCTCTCCCGCTCGCGCTCCCGCTCCATCTCCCTCTCTCGTGCACGCTCCCGCTCCATCTCCCTCTCTCGCGCGCGCTCCCGCTCCATCTCCCTCTCCCGCGCGCGCTCCCGCTCCCTCTCCCGCGCGCGCTCCCGCTCCATCTCCCTCTCTCGCGCGCGCTCCCGCTCCATCTCCCTTTCTCGTGCACGCTCCCTCTCCCTCTCCCGCGCGCGCTCCCGCTCCCTCTCCCGCGCGCGCTCCCGCTCCATCTCCCTCTCTCGTGCGCGCTCCCGCTCCCTCTCCCGCGCGCGCTCCCGCTCCATCTCCCTCTCTCGTGCGCGCTCCCGCTCCCTCTCCCGCGCGCGCTCCCGCTCCATCTCCCTCTCCCGCGCGTGCTCCCGATCCATCTCCCTCTCTCGCGCGCGCTCCCGCTCCATCTCCCTCTCTCGTGCGCGCTCCCGCTCCATCTCCCTCTCTCGTGCGCGCTCCCGCTCCATCTCCCTCTCTCGTGCGCGCTCCCGCTCCATCTCCCTCTCCCGTGCGTGCTCCCGCTCCCTCTCCCGCGCGCGCTCCCGCTCCATCTCCCTCTCTCGCGCGCGCTCCCGCTCCATCTCCCTCTCTCACGCGCGCTCACGCGCGCTCCCGCGCCCTCTCCCTCTCTCGCGCATGCACTCCCTCTCCCTCTCTCGCGTGCGCTCCCGCTCCCTCTCCCTCTCGTGCGCGCTCCCGCTCCCTCTCCCTCGCACGCTCCCACTCCCTCTCCCTCTCTCGCGTGCGCTCCCGCTCCCTCTCCCTCTTGTGCGCGCTCCCACTCCCTCTCCCTCGCGCGCTCGCACTCCCTCTCCCGCGCACGCTCCCGCTCCCTCTCCCGTGCGCACTCCCGCTCCCTCTCCCGCGCGCGCACCTGCTCCCGCGCGCGCTCCCACTCCCTCTCTTGCGCGCGCTCCCGCTCCGTCTCCCTCTCTCGGCGCGCTCTCGCTCCCTCTCCCTCTCTTGCACGCGCTCCCGCTCCCTCTCCCTCTCTCGCGCGCGCTCCCGCTCCATCTCCCTCTCTCGCGCGCGCTCCCGCTCCATCTCCCTCTCTCACGCGCGCTCACGCGCGCTCCCGCGCCCTCTCCCTCTCTCGCGCATGCACTCCCTCTCCCTCTCTCGCGTGCGCTCCCGCTCCCTCTCCCTCTCGTGCGCGCTCCCGCTCCCTCTCCCTCGCGCGCTCCCACTCCCTCTCCCCCTCTCGCGTGCGCTCCCGCTCCCTCTCCCTCTCGTGCGCGCTCCCACTCCCTCTCCCTCGCGCGCTCGCACTCCCTCTCCCGCGCACGCTCCCGCTCACTCTCCCGTGCGCACTCCCGCTCCCTCTCCCGCGCGCGCACCTGCTCCCGCGCGCGCTCCCACTCCCTCTCTTGCGCGCGCTCCCGCTCCGTCTCCCTCTCTCGGCGCGCTCTCGCTCCCTCTCCCTCTCTTGCGCGCGCTCCCGCTCCCTCTCCCTCTCTCGCGCGCGCTCCCGCTCCCACTCCCTCTCCCGCGCGCGCTCCCGCTCCCACTCCCTCTCTTGCGCGCGCTCCCGCTCCGTCTCCCTCTCTCGGCGCGCTCTCGCTCCCTCTCCCTCTCTTGCGCGCGCTCCCGCTCCCTCTCCCTCTCTCGCGCGCGCTCCCGCTCCCTCTCCCTCTCCCGCGCGCGCTCCCGCTCCCTCTCTCGCGCGCGCTCCGCTCCCGCTCCCTCTCCCGCGCGCGCTCCCGCTCCCTCTCCCGCGCGCGCTCCCTCTCCCGCGCGCGCTCCCCCTCCCTCTCCCTCCCTCGTGCGGGTTCCCGCTCCTTCTCCCTCTCTCGTGCGGGTTCCCGCTCCCTCTCTCGTGCGGGTTCCCGCTCCTTCTCCCTCTCTCGTGCGGGTTCCCGCTCCCTCTCTCGTGCGGGTTCCATCTCCCTCTCTCGTGCGGGTTCCCGCTCCTTCTCCCTCTCTCGTGCGGGTTCCATCTCCCTCTCTCGTGCGGGTTCCCGCACTCTCTCGCGCGCACGCTCCCTCTCTCGCGCGCACGCTCCCTCTCTCGCGCGCACGCTCCCTCTCTCGCGCGCACGCTCCCTCTCTCTCCCTCGCTCCCGCTCCCTCTCGCGCGCACGTGCTCCCGCTCCCCCTCTCTCACATGCGCGCGCGCTCACACTCCCTCTCTCTCGCGCGCACTCCCGCTCCCTCTCTCGCGCGCCCGCTCCCTCTCCCGTGCGCGCGCTTGCTCTCCCTCTCCCGCGTGCGCCTGCTCCCTCTCTCACGCGTGTGCGCCCGCTCCCTCTCTCTCGCGCGCGCCCGCTCCCTCTCTCTCGTGCGCGCCCGCTCCCTCTCTCTCGTGCTCCCTCTCCCGCCCGCGCCTGCTCCCTCTCCCTCTCTCGTGCGCTCCCGCTCCCCCTCTCACGCGCGCGCCCGCTCCCCCTCTCTCGCGCGTGCGCACTCCCGCTCCCTCTCTCTCGCGCGTGCGCACTCCCGCTCCCTCTCTCTCGCGCGTGCGCACTCCCGCTCCCTCTCTCTCGCGCGTGCGCACTCCCGCTCCCTCTCTCGCCCGCTCTCCCCCTTCTCTCGCCCGCCCGCTCCCCCCTTCTCTCACGCGCGCTCCTTCTCTGTCTCTCTCGCTCCCTCTATTGCTCGCGCGCGCGCTCCCGCTCCCTCTCTCGCATGCGCTCCCATTCCCGCGCTCCCTCTCTCGCCCGCTCCCCCCCTCGCGCGCCCGCTCGCTCCCCCCTCTCTCAAGCGTGCGCGCTCCTGCTCCCTCTATCAATCGCGCGCGCTCCCTCTCCCTCTCCCTCTCGCCCTCCCGCTCCCTCTCCCTCTCCCTCTCCCTCTCGCCCTCCCGCTCCCTCTCCCTCTCGCCCTCCCGCTCCCTCTCCCTCTCTCGCACGTGCTCCCTCTCACGCGTGCGCTCCCGCTCTCTCCCTCTCTCTCGCACGTGCTCCCGCTCTCCCTCTCGCGCATGCGCTCCCTCTCTCACTCCCGCTCCCTCTCTCTCTCTCGCGCGCGCTCTCGCTCCATCTCCCGCGCGCGCTCTCGCTCCCTCTCCCTCTCTCGCGCGCGCTCCCGCTCCCTCTCCCGCGCGTGCTCCCGCTCCATCTCCCTCTCCCGCGCGTGCTCCCGCTCCATCTCCCTCTCCCGCGCGTGCTCCCACTCCCTCTCCCTCTCTTGTGCGCTCTCCCGCTCCATCTCCCTCTCTTGTGCACGCTCCCGCTCCCTCTCCCGCGCGCGCTCCCGCTCCATCTCCCTCTCTCACGCGCGCTCCCGCTCCATCTCCCTCTCTCACGCGCGCTCCCGCGCCCTCTCCCTCTCTCGCGCATGCACTCCCTCTCCCTCTCTCGCGTGCGCTCCCGCTCCATCTCCCTCTCTCACGCGCGCTCCCGCGCCCTCTCCCTCTCTCGCGCATGCACTCCCTCTCCCTCTATCGCGCGCGCTCCCGCTCAATCTCCCTCTCGTGCGCGCTCCCGCTCCCTCTCCCTCGCGCGCTCCCGCTCCCTCTCCCGCGCGCGCTCCCGCTCCCTCTCCCGCGCGCGCTCCCGCTCCCTCTCCCGCGCGCGCTCCCGCTCCCTCTCCCGCGCGCGCTCCCGCTCCCTCTCCCGCGCGCGCACCTGCTCCCGCGCGCGCTCCCACTCCCTCTCCCGCGCGCGCTCCCGCTCCATCTCCCTCTCTCGGCGCGCTCTCGCTCCCTCTCCCTCTCTTGCGCGCGCTCCTGCTCCCTCTCTCGCGCGCGCTCCCGCTCCATCTCCCTCTCTCGGCGCGCTCCCGCTCCCTCTCCTCTCTTGCGCGCGCTCCGCTCCCTCTCCCTGTCTTGCGCGCGCTCCCGCTCCATCTCCCTCTCTCGCACGCGCTCTCGCTCGATCTCCCTCTCCCGCGCGCGCTCCCGCTCCATCTCCCTCCATCGCGCGCGCTTCCGCTCCCTCTCCCTCTCCCGCGCGCGCTCCCGCTCCCTCTCTCGCGTGCGTTCCGCTCCCGCTCCCTCTCCCGCGCGCGCTCCCGCTCCCTCTCCCGCGCGCGCTCCCGCTCCCTCTCCCACGCGTGCTCCCCCTCCCTCTCCCTCTCTCGTGCGGGTTCCCACTCCTTCTCCCTCTCTCGTGCGGGTTCCCGCTCCTTCTCCCTCTCTCGTGCGGGTTCCCGCTCCTTCTCCCTCTCTCGTGCGGGTTCCCGCTCCTTCTCCCTCTCTCGTGCGGGTTCCCGCTCCTTCTCCCTCTCTCGTGCGGGTTCCCGCTCCTTCTCCCTCTCTCGTGCGGGTTCCCGCTCCTTCTCCCTCTCTCGTGCGGGTTCCCGCTCCTTCTCCCTCTCTCGTGCGGGTTCCCGCTCCTTCTCCCTCTCTCGTGCGGGTTCCCTCTCCTCTCTCGTGCGGGTTCCCTCTCCCTCTCTCGTGCGGGTTCCCTCTCCCTCTCTCGTGCGGGTTCCCTCTCCCTCTCTCGTGCGGGTTCCCTCTCCCTCTCTCGTGCGGGTTCCCTCTCCCTCTCTCGTGCGGGTTCCATCTCCCTCTCTCGTGCGGGTTCCCACTCTCTCTCGCGTGCACGCTCCCTCTCTCGCGCGCACGCTCCCTCTCTCTCCCTCGCTCCCGCTCCCTCCCGCGCGCGCTCCCGCTCTCTCTCCCACGCGCGCTCCCCCTCCCTCTCCCTCTCTCGTGCGTGTTCCCGCTCCTTCTCCCTCTCTCGTGCGGGTTCCCGCTCCCTCTCTCGTGCGGGTTCCCGCTCCATCTCCCTCTCTCGCGCGCGCTCCCGCTCCATCTCCCTCTCCCGCGCGCACTCCCGCTCCCTCTCCCGCGCGCGCTCCCGCTCCATCTCCCTCTCTCGCGCGCTCCCGCTCCATCTCCCTCTCTCGTGCACGCTCCCTCTCCCGCGCGCGCTCTCGCTCCCTCTCCCGCGCGCGCTCCCGCTCCATCTCCCTCTCTCGTGCGCGCTCCCGCTCCCTCTCCCCGCCCGCGCTCCCGCTCCATCTCCCTCTCCCGTGCGCGCTCCCGCTCCCTCTCCCGCGCGCGCTCCCGCTCCATCTCCTCTCTCCCGCGCGTGCTCCCGCTCCATCTCCCCTCATCTCCGCTCCCGCTCCATCTCCCTCTCTCGCGCGCGCGCGCGCTCCCGCTCCATCTCCCTCTCTCGCGCGCGCTCCCGCTCCATCTCCCTCTCTCACGCGCGCTCACGCGCGCTCCCGCGCCCTCTCCCTCTCTCACGCATGCACTCCCTCTCCCTCTCTCGCGTGCGCTCCCGCTCCCTCTCCCTCTCGTGCGCGCTCCCGCTCCCTCTCCCTCGCGCGCTCCCACTCCCTCTCCCTCTCTCGCGTGCGCTCCCGCTCCCTCTCGTGCGCGCTCCCACTCCCTCTCCCTCGCGCGCTCGCACTCCCTCTCCCGCGCACGCTCCCGCTCCCTCTCCCGCTCCCTCTCCCGCGCGCGCACCTGCTCCCGCGCGCGCTCCCACTCCGTCTCCCGCGCGCGCTCCCGCTCCATCTCCCCCTCTCGGCGCGCTCGCGCTCCCTCTCCCTCTCTTGCGCGCGCTCCCGCTCCGTCTCCCTCTCTCGCGCGCGCTCCCGCTCCATCTCCCTCTCTCGGCGCGCTCTCGCTCCCTCTCCCTCTCTTGCGCGCGCTCGCGCTCCCTCTCCCTCTCTTGCGCGCGCTCCCGCTCCATCTCCCTCTCTCGCACGCGCTCCCGCTCCATATCTCTCTCCCGCGCGCGCTCCCGCTCCCTCTCCCTCTCCCGCGCGCGCTCCCTCTCCCTCTCCCGCGCGCGCTCATGCTCCCTCTCTCGCGTGCGTTCCGCTCCCGCTCCCTCTCCCGCTCCCTCTCCCGCGCGCGCTCCCGCTCCCTCTCCCGCGCGCGCTCCCGCTCCCTCTCCCGCGCGCGCTCCCCCTCCCTCTCCCTCCCTCGTGCGGGTTCACGCTCCTTCTCCCTCTCTCGTGCGGGTTCCCGCTCCCTCTCTCGTGCGGGTTCCCGCTCCTTCTCCCTCTCTCGTGCGGGTTCCCGCTCCCTCTCTCGTGTGGGTTCCATCTCCCTCTCTCGTGCGGGTTCCCGCTCCTTCTCCCTCTCTCGTGCGGGTTCCATCTCCCTCTCTCGTGCGAGTTCCCGCTCTCTCTCGCGCGCACGCTCCCTCTCTCGCGCGCACGCTCCCTCTCTCTCCCTCGCTCCCGCTCCCTCTCGCGCGCACGTGCTCCCGCTCCCCCTCTCTCACATGCGCGCGCGCTCACACTCCCTCTCTCTCGCGCGCACTCCTGCTCCCTCTCTCGCGCGCCCGCTCCCTCTCCCGCGTGCGCCTGCTCCCTCTCTCACGCGTGTGCGCCCGCTCCCTCTCTCTCGCGCTCCCTCTCCCGCCCGCGCCTGCTCCCTCTCCCTCTCTCGTGCGCTCCCGCTCCCCCTCTCACGCGCGCGCCCGCTCCCTCTCTCTCGCGCGTGCGCACTCCCGCTCCCTCTCTCTCGCGCGTGCGCACTCCCGCTCCCTCTCTCTCGCGCGTGCGCACTCCCGCTCCCTCTCTCTCGCGCGTGCGCACTCCCGCTCCCTCTCTCGCCCGCTCTCCCCCCCTTCTCTCGCCCGCCCGCTCCCCCCCTCTCTCACGCGCGCTCCTTCTCTGTCTCTCTCGCTCCCGCTCCCTCTATTGCTCGCGCGCGCGCTCCCACTCCCTCTCTCGCATCATGCGCTCCCATTCCCGCGCTCCCTCTCTCGCCCGCTCCCCCCCTCGCGCGCCCGCTCGCTCCCCCCTCTCTCAAGCGTGCGCGCTCCTGCTCCCTCTATCAATCGGCGCGCTCCCTCTCCCTCTCCCTCTCGCCCTCCCGCTCCCTCTCCCTCTCCCTCTCGCCCTCCCGCTCCCTCTCCCTCTCGCCCTCCCGCTCCCTCTCCCTCTCTCGCACGTGCTCCCTCTCTCGCGCGCGCTCCCGCTCTCTCCCTCTCTCTCGCGCGCGCTCCCGCTCTCCCTCTCGCGCATGCGCTCCCTCTCTCACTCCCGCTCCCTCTCTCTCTCTCGCTCCCTCTCTCTCTCTCGCGCGCGCTCTCGCTCCATCTCCCTCTCCCGCGCACACTCCTGCTCCCTCTCCCGCGCGCGCTCTCGCTCCCTCTCCCTCTCTCGCGCGCGCTCCCGCTCCCTCTCCCGTGCGTGCTCCCGCTCCATCTCCCTCTCCCGCGCGTGCTCCCGCTCCATCTCCCTCATCCGCGCGTGCTCCCACTCCCTCTCTCGTGCGCGCTCCCGCTCCATCTCCCTCTCTCGTGCGCGCTCCCGCTCCCTCTCCCGCGCGCGCTCCCGCTACATCTCCGTCTCTCGTGCGCGCTCCCGCTCCCTCTCCCGCGCGCGCTCCCGCTCCATCTCCCTCTCTCGCGCGTGCTCCCGCTCCATCTCCCTCTCTCGCGCGCGCTCCCGCTCCATCTCCCTCTCTCGCGCGCGCTCCCGCTCCATCTCCCTCTCTCGTGCGCGCTCCCGCTCCATCTCCCTCTCCCGTGCGTGCTCCCTCTCCCGCGCGCGCTCCCGCTCCATCTCCCTCTCTCGCGCGCGCTCCCGCTCCATCTCCCTCTCTCACGCGCGCTCACGCGCGCTCCCGCGCCCTCTCCCTCTCTCACGCATGCACTCCCTCTCCCTCTCTCGCGTGCGCTCCCGCTCCCTCTCCCTCTCGTGCGCGCTCCCGCTCCCTCTCCCTCGCGCGCTCCCACTCCCTCTCCCTCTCTCGCGTGCGCTCCTGCTCCCTCTCCCTCTCGTGCGCGCTCCCACTCCCTCTCCCTCGCGCGCTCGCGCTCCCTCTCCCGCGCACGCTCCCGCTCCCTCTCCCGCGCGCACTCCCGCTCCCTCTCCCGCGCGCGCACCTGCTCCCGCGCGCGCTCCCACTCCCTCTCCCGCGCGCGCTCCCGCTCCATCTCCCCCTCTCGGCGCGCTCTCGCTCCCTCTCCCTCTCTTGCGCGTGCTCCCGCTCCGTCTCCCTCTCTCGCGCGCGCTCCCGCTCCCTCTCCCGCGCGCGCTCCCCCTCCCTCTCCCTCTCTCGTGCGGGTTCCCGCTCCATCTCCCCCTCTCGGCGCGCTCTCGCTCCCTCTCCCTCTCTTGCGCGCGCTCCCGCTCCGTCTCCCTCTCTCGCGCGCGCTCCCGCTCCATCTCCCTCTCTCGGCGCGCGCTCGCTCCCTCTCCCTCTCTTGCGCGCGCTCCCGCTCCCTCTCCCTCTCTCGCGCGCGCTCCCGCTCCATCTCCCTCTCTCGCACGCGCTCTCGCTCCATCTCCCTCTCCCGCGCGCGCTCCCGCTCCATCTCCCTCTCCCGCGCGCGCTCCCGCTCCCTCTCCCGCGCACGCTCCCGCTCCCTCTCTCGCGTGCGTTCCGCTCCCGCTCCCTCTCCCGCGCGCGCTCCCGCTCCCTCTCCCGCGCGCGCTCCCGCTCCCTCTCCCGCGCGCGCTCCCCCTCCCTCTCCCTCCCTCGTGCGGGTTCCCGCTCCTTCTCCCTCTCTCGTGCGGGTTCCCGCTCCCTCTCTCGTGCGGGTTCCCGCTCCTTCTCCCTCTCTCGTGCGGGTTCCCGCTCCCTATCTCGTGCGGGTTCCACCTCCCTCTCTCGTGCGGGTTCCCGCTCCTTCTCCCTCTCTCGTGCGGGTTCCATCTCCCTCTCTCGTGCGGGTTCCCGCTCTCTCTCGCGCGCACGCTCCCTCTCTCGCGCGCACGCTCCCTCTCTCTCCCTCGCTCCCGCTCCCTCTCGCGCGCACGTGCTCCCGCTCCCCCTCTCTCACATGCGCGCGCGCTCACTCTCTCTCGCGCGCACTCCTGCTCCCTCTCTCGCGCGCCCGCTCCCTCTCCCGTGCGCGCGCTTGCTCTCCCTCTCCCGCGTGCGCCTGCTCCCTCTCTCACGCGTGTGCACCCGCTCCCTCTCTCTCGCGCGCGCCCGCTCCCTCTCTCTCGTGCGCGCCCGCTCCCTCTCTCTCGCGCTCCCTCTCCCGCCCGCGCCTGCTCCCTCTCCCTCTCTCGTGCGCTCCCGCTCCCCCTCTCACGCGCGCGCCCGCTCCCTCTCTCTCGCGCGTGCGCACTCCCGCTCCCTCTCTCTCGCGCGTGCGCACTCCCGCTCCCTCTCTCTCGCGCGTGCGCACTCCCGCTCCCTCTCTCTCGCGCGTGCGCACTCCCGCTCCCTCTCTCGCCCGCTCTCCCCCTTCTCTCGCCCGCCCGCTCCCCCCTTCTCTCACGCGCGCTCCTTCTCTGTCTCTCTCGCTCCCGCTCCCTCTATTGCTCGCGCGCGCGCTCCCGCTCCCTCTCTCGCATGCGCTCCCATTCCCGCGCTCCCTCTCTCGCCCGCTCCCCCCCTCGCGCGCCCGCTCGCTCCCCCCTCTCTCAAGCGTGCGCGCTCCTGCTCCCTCTATCAATCGCGCGCGCTCCCTCTCCCTCTCGCCCTCCCTCTCCCTCTCCCTCTCCCTCTCGCCCTCCCGCTCCCTCTCCCTCTCGCCCTCCCGCTCCCTCTCCCTCTCTCGCACGTGCTCCCTCTCTCGCGCGCGCTCCCGCTCTCTCCCTCTCTCTCGCGCGCGCTCCCGCTCTCCCTCTCGCGCATGCGCTCCCTCTCTCACTCCCGCTCCCTCTCTCTCTCTCGCTCCCTCTCTCTCTCTCGCGCGCGCTCTCGCTCCATCTCCCTCTCCCGCGCACACTCCTGCTCCCTCTCCCGCGCGCGCTCTCGCTCCCTCTCCCTCTCTCGCGCGCGCTCCCGCTCCCTCTCCCGTGCGTGCTCCCGCTCCATCTCCCTCTCTCACGCGCGCTCCCGCTCCATCTCCCTCTCTCACGCGCGCTCCCGCGCCCTCTCCCTCTCTCGCGCATGCACTCCCTCTCCCTCTCTCGCGTGCGCTCCCGCTCCATCTCCCTCTCTCACGCGCGCTCCCGCGCCCTCTCCCTCTCTCGCGCATGCACTCCCTCTCCCTCTCTCGCGCGCGCTCCCGCTCAATCTCCCTCTCGTGCGCGCTCCCTCTCCCTCGCGCGCTCCCGCTCCCTCTCCCGTGCGCGCTCCCGCTCCCTCTCCCGCGCGCGCTCCCGCTCACTCTCCCGCGCGCGCACCTGCTCCCGCGCGCGCTCCCACTACCTCTTCCGCGCGCGCTCCCGCTCCATCTCCCTCCCTCGGCGCGTGCTCCCGCTCCATCTCCCTCTCTCGGCGTGCTCTCGCTCCCTCTCCCTCTCTTGCGCGCGCTCCCCGCTCCCTCTCC
>NW_027594888.1:0-11000 GCF_964213995.1 Mustelus asterias | reverse complement strand
TGGGAGAGAGAGCGAGAGACGGTGAGTGGGAGAGAGAGAGAGACGGTGAGTGGGAGAGAGAGCGAGAGACGGTGAGTGGGAGAGAGAGCGAGCGACGGTGATTGGGAGAGAGAGAGAGAGACGGTGAGTGGGGGAGAGAGAGAGAGACGGTGAGTGGGAGAGAGAGAGAGACGGTGAGTGGGAGAGAGAGAGAGATGGTGAGTGGGAGAGAGAGAGAGGCGGTGAGTGGGAGAGAGAGATGGTGAGTGGGAAAGAGAGATGGTGAGTGGGAGAGAGAGAGAGGCGGTGAGTGGGAGAGAGAGATGGTGAGTGGGAGAGAGAGCGAGAGACGGTGAGTGGGAGAGAGAGCGAGAGACGGTGAGTGGGAGAGAGAGAGAGAGACGGTGAGTGGGAGAGAGAGAGAGACGATGAGTGGGAGAGAGAGAGAGATGGTGAGGGGGAGAGAGAGAGAGAGACGGTGAGTGGGAGAGAGAGAGAGATGGTGAGGGGGAGAGAGAGAGAGTCGGTGAGTGGGAGAGAGAGAGAGAGACGGTGAGTGGGAGAGAGAGAGAGTCGGTGAGTGGGAGAGAGAGAGAGAGACGGTGAGTGGGAGAGAGAGAGAGACGGTGAGTGGGAGAGAGAGAGAGACGGTGAGTGGGAGAGAGAGAGAGAGACGGTGAGTGGGAGAGAGAGAGAGTCGGTGAGTGGGAGAGAGAGAGAGAGACGGTGAGTGGGAGAGAGAGAGAGACGGTGAGTGGGAGAGAGAGAGAGACGGTGAGTGGGAGAAAGAGAGAGAGACGGTGAGTGGGAGAGAGAGAGACGGTGAGTGGGAGAGAGAGAGAGACGGTGAGTGAGAGAGAGAGAGAGAGAGACGGTGAGTGGGAGAGAGAGAGAGAGAGAGACGGTGAGTGGGAGAGAGAGAGAGAGACGGTGAGTGGGAGAGAGAGAGAGACGGTGAGTGGGAGAGAGAGAGAGACGGTGACTGGGAGAGAGAGAGAGACGGTGAGTGGGAGAGAGAGACGGTGAGTGGGAGAGAGAGAGAGAGACAGTGAGTGGGAGAGAGAGAGAGACAGTGAGTGGGAGAGAGAGAGAGACGGTGAGTGGGAGAGAGAGAGAGACGGTGAGTGGGAGAGAGAGAGAGACGGTGAGTGGGTGAGAGAGATGGTGAGTGGGAGAGAGAGAGAGAGAGACGGTGAGTGTGAGAGAGAGCGAGAGACGGTTAGTGGGAGAGAGAGAGAGACGGTGAGTGGGAGAGAGAGCGAGAGACGGTGAGTGGGAGAGAGAGCGAGAGACGGTGAGTGGGAGAGAGAGAGAGAGACGGTGAGTGGGAGAGAGAGAGAGAGACGGTGAGTGGGAGAGAGAGAGAGACGGTGAGTGGGAGAGAGAGAGAGATGGTGAGTGGGAGAGAGAGAGAGACGGTGAGTGGGAGAGAGAGAGACGGTGAGTGGGAGAGAGAGAGAGATGGTGAGTGGGAGAGAGAGAGAGGCGGTGAGTGGGAGAGAGAGATGGTGAGTGGAAGAGAGAGAGATGGTGAGGGGGAGAGAGAGAGAGAGACGGTGAGTGGGAGAGAGAGACGGTGAGTGGGAGAGAGAGAGAGACGGTGAGTGGGAGAGAGAGATGGTGAGTGGGGGAGAGAGAGAGACGGTGAGTGGGAGAGAGAGAGAGACGGTGAGTGGAGAGAGACGGTGAGTGGGAGAGAGAGAGAGACGGTGAGTGGGAGAGAGGGAGACGGTGAGTGGGAGAGAGAGAGAGGCGGTGAGTGGGAGAGAGATAGGCGGTGAGTGGGAGAGAGAGAGAGGCGGTGAGTGGGAGAGAGAGAGAGGCGGTGAGTGGGAGAGAGAGGCGGTGAGTGGGAGAGAGGCGGTGAGTGGGAGAGAGAGAGAGGCGGTGAGTGGGAGAGAGAGAGAGACGGTGAGCGGGAGAGAGAGAGACGGTGAGTGGGAGAGAGAGAGAGACGGTGAGTGAGAGAGAGAGAGAGAGAGAGACGGTGAGTGGGAGAGAGAGAGAGAGAGACGGTGAGTGGGAGAGAGAGAGAGAGAGAGACGGTGAGTGGGAGAGAGAGAGAGACGGTGAGTGGGTGTGGTGAACCATCGTTGGTTCACCACTGGGGTTGTTATTGTGTTACTGTTGGGCTAGGGTGTTGTTGTTATGGGGTTGTACTATGTTGTTGGGTTAGGGTGTTTACCTGTCCTAATTGTTATCGTGGCACACTCCAGTGGGGTCCCGCCTCCGGTGGCAGGGTATAAGACCCCCTGCTCCGGCAGGACCCCTTCAGTCTGAACGGGTGAATTTGTGTTAGTAGTTTCATTGTTAATGTATTAAAGCCTTCAGTTCTAAAGCCTTGTTTCCGGGTGCTCATTGAGGTGCATCAATTTAATACATTAACTGAGAATATGGAACAGATCCTAAAACCGGATCGTCTGACACTGGACCCACGTGCGGTCGGTGCAGCCAACACGTTCGAACATTGGTGGAAGTGCTTCGAGGACTACCTGGCAGCCTCGGTAGCTATCACTACAGACAGTGATAGACTCCAGGTCCTCCACGCAAGGGTAAGCGACACGATTTACCTAGCCATTCGTGCAGCTTCCACTTACCAGGGTGCCGTCGAGCTCCTAAAGAATAGGTACATTACGCCACCCAACGAGATTCACGCTCGTTATCTCCTCGCTACACGACGTTGGCAGTCGGGCGAGACCATAGAAGACTACGCCAATGAACTCCTGCAGCTTGCCAGGGGTTGTGACTGTAAGGATGTCTCCGCCGAGCAGTACATGCAAGACCTCGCCCGAGACGCGTTCGTAGCAGGGGTAGGGTCCTCGTACATCAGACTTAAATTATTAGAAAAGGGGAAACTCAACTTGACCCAGGCAATGGGGATGGCCGTGAGGTTGGAGGCGGCGTCGAAGAGCTTGGCGCTGTACCCCGAGGACCACGTGCAGTCAACGTGGTTGGAGCAAGCTCTGCTCCCTCCTCGCCCCGCGAACCCGCGCTCCCAGATCGATCCGACGACGGCGGCAGCTCCAGGTGGCCAGCGATGCTATTTTTGCGGTGGGGCCAAGCATCCACGGCAGCAGTGTCCGGCAAGAACGGCAATCTGCAGCCAGTGCGGTAAAAAAGGCCACTACGGCAAAGTCTGCAGGTCCAAACCTAAAAACGGCAGTGCAGCTTGTAACCCTCCTGAACGGAGACCATCTCTTTCGGCGTCGCAGTACCCACGAGGTCCGACCACGTGCGATCTCAGGACGGCGCCATCGTGGCAGACAGAGGAGGAGGAAGACCACCAGGAGTCGCTGCGCTTGGAGCCCTCGGCCACATGCGATTCATGGGGGCGGCCATCATGGTCCACGACGACTAGGAGCGACCAGCAGGGGTCCTCAGCATCCACATCGGCAGCATGCAGCAGCGACCAGCAGGGGTCCTCAGCATCCACATCGGCAGCATGCAGTGACGCCCAGGGGCCAACGGTGGCGTCGATCTCTCTGGATCAGACCAGGCATTTCAGACTGGAACATTCTATGATGGAGGTAAAGGTTAGTGGCAGAACTGTAAATTGTCTGTTTGACAGTGGGAGCACCGAAAGTTTCATACACCCTGAAACTGCTAAAAGGTGTGGACTCCGGGTTCTCCCTGCCAAGCAGACCATTTCCATGGCATCACAGTCCCGGTCTGTACCGATCCAAGGACAATGTATGGTAACTCTTGAGGTACAGGGCACAGTTTACGAGCAATACAGGCTCCTTGTGTTACCTCACCTTTGCGCGCCAATTCTCCTCGGACTAAATTTTATGGTCCACATGAAGAGTGTGATCCTACAGTACGGTGGGCCACTCCCTTCACTGGCCGTAGGGAGCCAGCCGCAGCCTCCAAATTGCCCAAAACGCCCCGCGTGCAATCTATCCACCCTGAAGATCACGACACCATCCCTTTTTAAAAATCTGGTACCTGGCTGCAAGCCCATCGCTACTAAAAGTAGGCGTTACAGCGCTGAGGACCGGATCTTTATTAGATCTGAGGTTCAGCGGCTCCTCAAGGAAGGGATCATACAGGCCAGTGCTAGTCCGTGGAGAGCGCAGGTCGTGGTAGTCAAAAGCGGGAACAAACCTCGGATGGTCATCGACTATAGTCAGACCATTAATAGATACACGCAGCTGGATGCGTATCCTCTCCCGCACATTTCTGATATGGTCAATCAGATTGCGCAGTACCGAGTGTTTTCTACCATAGACCTTAAGTCCGCCTACCATCAACTCCCCATCCGCCCAGAGGACCGACAATATACGGCTTTTGAGGCGGATGGTCGTCTATACCAATTCCTCAGGGTTCCATTTGGTGTCACCAATGGGGTCTCGGTCTTCCAGCGTGCTATGGACCGAATGGTGGACCAGAACGGGTTGCGGGCTACCTTCCCGTACCTGGATAACGTCACCATCTGCGGCCATGACCAGCAGGACCACGACACGAATCTCCAACACTTTCTACGCACTGCATCTCGCCTGAATCTGACCTATAACAGGGAGAAGTGCGTATTCCGTACGCGTAGGTTAGCCATCCTCGGATACGTGGTGGAAAACGGGGTCATTGGCCCTGATCCAGACCGTATGCGCCCACTCACTGAACTTCCCTTGCCCGCTAGCACGAAAGCACTGAGGAGATGCCTCGGGTTCTTTTCGTATTATGCACAGTGGGTCCCCAACTACGCGGACAAAGCTCGTCCGCTCATTAAGTCCACGACCTTCCCACTTACGCCGGAGGCCCAATTGGCCTTCAAGGTTTTGAAAAGCGACATCTCGAAAGCCACGATGCACGCGGTGGATGAATCCATCCCTTTCCAGGTGGAGAGTGATGCATCGGACTTCGCCCTAGCCGCCACACTAAACCAGGCAGGCAGGCCCGTCGCGTTTTTTTCCCGCACCCTTCAAGGCCCAGAGATTCGGCACTCAGCGGTGGAAAAGGAGGCTCAGGCCATTGTGGAGGCAGTCAGACACTGGCGCCATTACCTGGCAGGTAAGCGGTTCACCCTGATCACGGATCAACGATCCGTGGCGTTTATGTTCAGTAACACGCAGAGGGGCAAGATCAAGAACGATAAGATCTTGCGGTGGAGAATTGAGCTCTCCACCTATAATTACGATATTATGTATCGTCCAGGGAAGCTCAATGAGCCCTCGGATGCCCTCTCGCGCGGAACATGCGCCATCATGCAGGAGGACCGCTTGAAGGCTCTCCACAATGATCTGTGTCATCCTGGAGTCACCAGACTCTACCACTTCATAAAAGCCCGCAACCTACCCTACTGTTGCTTTGAGAGAGCCACCGCAAGCACCTGCTCCGGTTTCGCAACCGGTGTTGAGAAGATCGCAGCGTCGGTGTGGTCCTCCAGACCGTCTGGACTTGTGAAACCTGTTATTTTTTTTTGTCATTGTCTGTTTTCATCCACCCCGCCACCTTTGGTTCCTAAAGGAGGGGTGAATGTGGTGAACCATCGTTGGTTCACCACTGGGGTTGTTATTGTGTTACTGTTGGGCTAGGGTGTTGTTGTTATGGGGTTGTACTATGTTGTTGGGTTAGGGTGTTTACCTGTCCTAATTGTTATCGTGGCACACTCCAGTGGGGTCCCGCCTCCGGTGGCAGGGTATAAGACCCCCTGCTCCGGCAGGACCCCTTCAGTCTGAACGGGTGAATTTGTGTTAGTAGTTTCATTGTTAATGTATTAAAGCCTTCAGTTCTAAAGCCTTGTTTCCGGGTGCTCATTGAGGTGCATCAGTGGGAGAGAGAGAGAGACGGTGACTGAGAGAGAGAGAGAGACGGTGAGTGGGAGAGAGAGACGGTGAGTGGGAGAGAGAGAGAGACAGTGAGTGGGAGAGAGAGAGAGACGGTGAGTGGGAGAGAGAGGGAGACGGTGAGTGGGAGAGAGAGAGAGACGGTGAGTGGGAGAGAGAGCGAGAGACGGTGAGTGGAGAGAGAGCGAGAGACGGTGAGTGGGAGAGAGAGAGAGAGATGGTGAGTGGGAGAGAGAGAGAGAGACGGTGAGTGGGAGAGAGAGAGAGACGGTGAGTGGGAGAGAGAGAGAGATGGTGAGTGGGAGAGAGAGAGAGGCGGTGAGTGGGAGAGAGAGATGGTGAGTGGGAGAGAGAGATGGTGAGTGGGAGAGAGAGAGAGGCGGTGAGTGGGAGAGAGAGATGGTGAGTGGTAGAGAGAGCGAGAGACGGTGAGTGGGAGAGAGAGACGGTGAGTGGAAGAGAGAGAGAGATGGTGAGGGGGAGAGAGAGAGAGAGACGGTGAGTGGGAGAGAGAGAGAGATGGTGAGGGGGAGAGAGAGAGAGTCGGTGAGTGGGAGAGAGAGAGAGAGAGACGTTGAGTGGGAGAGAGAGTCGGTGAGTGGGAGAGAGAGAGAGAGAAGGTGAGTGGGAGAGAGAGAGAGACGGTGAGTGGGAGAGAGAGAGAGATGGTGAGTGGGAGAAAGAGAGAGAGACGGTGAGTGGGAGAGAGAGAGACGGTGAGTGGGAGAGAGAGAGAGACGGTGAGTGAGAGAGAGAGAGAGAGAGACGGTGAGTGGGAGAGAGAGAGAGAGAGAGACGGTGAGTGGGAGAGAGAGAGAGAGACGGTGAGTGGGAGAGAGAGAGAGACGGTGAGTGGGAGAGAGAGAGAGACGGTGACTGGGAGAGAGAGAGAGACGGTGAGTGGGAGAGAGAGACGGTGAGTGAGAGAGAGAGAGAAACGGTGAGTGGGAGAGAGAGAGAGACGGTGAGTGGGAGAGAGAGAGAGAGAGACGGTGAGTGGGAGAGAGAGATGGTGAGTGGGAGAGAAAGAGAGAGAGAGACGGTGAGTGGGAGACAGAGCGAGAGACGGTGAGTGGGAGAGAGAGAGAGATGGTGAGTGGGAGAGAGAGCGAGAGACGGTGAGTGGAGAGAGAGCGAGAGATGGTGAGTGGGAGAGAGAGAGAGAGAC
The DNA here is from genome assembly GCF_964213995.1 of Mustelus asterias. Taxonomy (NCBI): domain Eukaryota; kingdom Metazoa; phylum Chordata; class Chondrichthyes; order Carcharhiniformes; family Triakidae; genus Mustelus; species Mustelus asterias. The sequence goes on along the minus strand of NW_027594888.1, from coordinate 4,070 downwards.
GGTGAGTGGGAGAGAGAGAGAGAGACGGTGAGTGGGAGAGAGAGAGAGACGGTGAGTGGGAGAGAGAGAGAGATGGTGAGTGGGAGAGAGAGAGAAGCGGTGAGTGGGAGAGAGAGATGGTGAGTGGGAGAGAGAGATGGTGAGTGGGAGAGAGAGAGAGGCGGTGAGTTGGAGAGAGAGATGGTGAGTGGGAGAGAGAGAGACGGTGAGTGGGAGAGAGAGAGAGACGGTGAGTGGGAGAGAGAGACGGTGAGTGGGAGAGAGAGAGAGACGGTGAGTGGGAGAGAGAGATGGTGAGTGGGGGAGAGAGAGAGACGGTGAGTGGGAGAGAGAGAGAGAGACGGTGAGTGGAGAGAGACGGTGAGTGGGAGAGAGAGGGAGACACGGTGAGTGGGAGAGAGAGAGACGGTGAGTGGGAGAGAGAGAGGCGGTGAGTGGGAGAGAGAGAGAGGCGGTGAGTTGGAGAGAGAGAGAGAGGCGGTGAGTGGGAGAGAGAGGCGGTGAGTGGGAGAGAGGCGGTGAGTGGGAGAGAGAGAGAGGCGGTGAGTGGGAGAGAGAGAGAGACTGTGAGCGGGAGAGAGAGAGAGACTGTGAGCGGGAGAGAGAGAGACGGTGAGTGGGAGAGAGAGAGAGATGGTGAGTGAGAGAGAGAGAGAGAGACGGTGAGTGGGAGAGAGAGAGAGAGAGAGACGGTGAGTGGGAGAGAGAGAGAGAGACGGTGAGTGGGAGAGAGAGAGAGACGGTGAGTGGGAGAGAGAGAGAGACGGTGAGTGGGAGAGAGAGAGAGACGGTGAGTGGGAGAGAGAGAGTGACGGTGAGTGGGAGAGAGAGACGGTGAGTGGGAGAGAGAGAGAGACAGTGAGTGGGAGAGAGAGAGACAGTGAGTGGGAGAGAGAGAGAGACGGTGAGTGGGAGAGAGAGAGAGAGACGGTGAGTGGGAGAGAGAGAGAGACGGTGAGTGGGAGAGAGAGATGGTGAGTGGGAGAGAGAGAGAGAGAGACGGTGAGTGGGAGAGAGAGCGAGAGACGGTGAGTGGGAGAGAGAGAGAGACGGTGAGTGGGAGAGAGAGCGAGAGACGGTGAGTGGGAGAGAGAGCGAGAGACGGTGAGTGGGAGAGAGAGAGAGAGACGGTGAGTGGGAGAGAGAGAGAGAGACGGTGAGTGAGAGGGAGAGAGAGAGAGACGGTGAGTGGGAGAGAGAGAGAGATGGTGAGTGGCAGAGAGAGAGAGGCGGTGAGTGGGAGAGAGAGATGGTGAGTGGGAGAGAGAGACGGTGAGTGGGAGAGAGAGAGAGACGGTGAGTGGGAGAGAGAGATGGTGAGTGGGGGAGAGAGAGAGACGGTGAGTGGGAGAGAGAGAGAGAGACGGTGAGTGGGAGAGAGAGAGACGGTGAGTGGGAGAGAGAGAGAGGCGGTGAGTGGGAGAGAGAGAGGCGGTGAGTGGGAGAGAGAGAGAGGCGGTGAGTGGGAGAGAGAGAGGGGCGGTGAGTGGGAGAGAGAGACGGTGAGTGGGAGAGAGAGAGAGGCGGTGAGTGGGAGAGAGAGAGTGACGGTGAGCGGGAGAGAGAGAGACGGTGAGCGGGAGAGAGAGAGACGGTGAGCGGGAGAGAGAGAGAGGCGGTGAGTGGGAGAGAGAGAGTGACGGTGAGCGGGAGAGAGAGTGACGGTGAGCGGGAGAGAGAGAGACGGTGAGCGGGAGAGAGAGAGACGGTGAGCGGGAGAGAGAGACGGTGAGTGGGGGGAGAGACGGTGAGTGGGAGAGAGACGGCGAGTGGGAGAGACACGGCGAGTGGGAGAGAGACGGCGAGTGGGAGAGACGGCGAGTGGGAGAGACGGCGAGTGGGAGAGAGACGGCGAGTGGGAGAGAGACGGCGAGTGGGAGAGACGGCGAGTGGGAGAGAGACGGCGAGTGGGAAAGATGGTGAGTGGAAGAGGGTCGGTGAGGGGAGAGAGACGGTGAGTGAGAGAGAGACGGTGAGTGGGAGAGAGAGAGAGTCGGTGAGTGGGAGAGAGAGAGAGAGACGGTGAGTGGGAGAGAGAGAGAGACGGTGAGTGGGAGAGAGAGAGAGACGGTGACTGGGAGAGAGAGAGAGACGGGGAGTGGGAGAGAGAGACGGTGAGTGGGAGAGAGAGAGAGACAGTGAGTGGGAGAGAGAGAGAGACGGTGAGTGGGAGAGAGAGAGAGACGGTGAGTGGGAGAGAGAGAGAGACGGTGAGTGGGAGAGAGAGAGAGACGGTGAGTGGGAGAGAGAGATGGTGAGTGGGAGAGAGAGAGAGAGAAACGGTGAGTGGGAGAGAGAGCGAGAGACGGTGAGTGGGAGAGAGAGCGAGAGACGGTGAGTGGGAGAGAGAGCGAGACACGGTGAGTGGGAGAGAGAGAGAGAGACGGTGAGTGGGAGAGAGAGAGAGAGACGGTGAGTGGGAGAGAGAGAGAGACGGTGAGTGGGAGAGAGAGAGAGAGACGGTGAGTGGGAGAGAGAGAGAGGCGGGGAGTGGGAGAGAGAGATGGTCAGTGGGAGAGAGAGATGGTGAGTGGGAGAGAGAGAGAGGCGGTGAGTGGGAGAGAGAGATGGTGAGTGGGAGAGAGAGAGACGGTGAGTGGGAGAGAGAGAGAGTCGGTGAGTGGTGGAGAGAGAGAGAGACGGTGAGTGGGAGAGAGGGAGAGACGGTGAGTGGGAGAGAGAGAGAGACGGTGAGTGGGAGAAAGAGAGAGAGACGGTGAGTGGGAGAGAGAGAGATGGTGAGTGGGAGAGAGAGAGAGACGGTGAGTGAGAGAGAGAGAGAGAGAGAGACGGTGAGTGGGAGAGAGAGAGAGACGGTGAGTGGGAGAGAGAGAGAGAGACGGTGAGTGGGAGAGAGAGAGAGACGGTGAGTGGGAGAGAGAGAGAGACGGTGACTGGGAGAGAGAGAGAGACGGTGAGTGGGAGAGAGAGACGGTGAGTGGGAGAGAGAGAGAGACAGTGAGTGGGAGAGAGAGAGAGACGGTGAGTGGGAGAGAGAGAGAGACGGTGAGTGGGAGAGAGAGAGAGACGGTGAGTGGGAGAGAGAGAGAGACGGTGAGTGGGAGAGAGAGATGGTGAGTGGGAGAGAGAGAGAGAGAGAGAAACGGTGAGTGGGAGAGAGAGCGAGAGACGGTGAGTGGGAGAGAGAGCGAGAGACGGTGAGTGGGAGAGAGAGCGAGACACGGTGAGTGGGAGAGAGAGAGAGAGACGGTGAGTGGGAGAGAGAGAGACGGTGAGTGGGAGAGAGAGAGAGACGAAAAGTGGGAGAGAGAGAGAGATGGTGAGTGGGAGAGAGAGAGAGGCGGGTGAGTGGGAGAGAGAGATGGTGAGTGGGAGAGAGAGATGGTGAGTGGGAGAGAGAGAGAGCGGTGAGTGGAGAGAGAGATGGTGAGTGGGAGAGAGAGGACGGTGAGTGGGAGAGAGAGAGAGAGAGGTGAGTGGGAGAGAGAGACGGTGAGTGGGAGAGAGAGAGAGACGGTGAGTGGGAGAGAGAGATGGTGAGTCGGGGAGAGAGAGGCGGTGATTGGGAGAGAGAGAGAGAGACGGTGAGTGGGGAGAGAGACGGTGAGTGGGAGAGAGAGAGAGAGACGGTGACCTGGGAGAGAGAGAGAGAGACGGTGAGTGGGAGAGAGAGAGACGGTGAGTGGGAGAGAGAGAGAGGCGGTGAGTGGGAGAGAGAGAGGCGGTGAGTTGGAGAGAGAGAGAGGCGGTGAGCGGGAGAGAGAGGCGGTGAGTGGGAGAGAGGCGGTGAGTGGAGAGAGAGAGAGGCGGTGAGTGGGAGAGAGAGAGAGACGGTGAGCGGGAGAGAGAGAGACGGTGAGCGGGAGAGAGAGAGACGGTGAGCGGGAGAGAGAGATGGTGAGCGGGAGAGAGAGACGGTGAGTGGGGGGAGAGACGGTGAGCAGGGGGAAAGACGATGAGCAGGGGGAGAGACACTGAGTGGGAGAGACACGGCGAGTGGGAGAGACGGCGAGTGGGAGAGACGGCGAGTGGGAGAGAGACGCGAGTGGGAAAGATGGTGAGTGGAAGAGAGACGGTGAGGGGAGAGAGACGGTGAGTGGGAGAGAGAC
>NW_027594887.1:0-11000 GCF_964213995.1 Mustelus asterias | reverse complement strand
TAATCAGCACATTAGCAACTTTTAAGAGGCATCTGGATTGAAGCATTAATAGGAGGTAAGAGGGATACTGACCGAGTAAGCGCAGCAGGTTTTATTTTAAAATAAGGCATCATGATCAGCACAGGTTTGGAGGGTCATAGAATCATAAAACCCTACAGCACAGGAAGAGGCCATTCGACCTCGAGTCTGCACCGACCACAGTCCCACCCAGGCCCTACCCCAACATATTTACCCACTAATCACTCTAACCTCCACATCTCAGGACTGGAAGGCCAATTTACGCATGGCCAATCAACCTAACCTGCACATCATTGGACTGTGGGAGGAAACCGGGGCACCCGGAGTAAACCCACGCAGACACGAGGAGAATGTGCAAACTCCACACAGACAGTGACCCAAGACGGCAATCGAACCCAGGTCCCTGGAGCTGTGAAGTAGCAGTGCTAACCACTGTGCTACCGTGCCGCCCTCGGTCGAAGGGCCTGTTCCCGAGCCGTCCATTTCTTTGCCATTGGTCTTTGAGCGTCTGCATCAGGAAAAACGCAACTGGGGTAAGAAAGAGTTAGACAAATCAGACCACAAGGCTGTTCTCCTGCTACAGGCTGACAAGAAGAAACTAAAGTGGGAGAATCCATCAAATAAAGTCGTGAAATGTTGGTCTGAGGAATCGAAAGATCTCCTACATGACTGCTTAGGGTCTGTGGTCTGGTCAGTATTTAAAAACACTGTGACCAGCCTGAGCGAGTACGTCACCACAGTAACTGACTTCATTAGGAAGTGTGTAGAAGACTGTGTGCCCAAGAAGATATTGCGTGTGTTTCCCAACGAGAAACCATGGATGATCAGGGATATCCACTGCTTTCTGAGGTCTCGGTCTGAGCCGATCAACTCTGACCGATACAAAAAACCAGATATCATCGACACAGATCCATCAAAGATGTCAAAAAACCAGTACCGGACCAAGCTGTTTTCCCATTCGAGCCAAACAGGCCCCCACCGACTCTGCCAATGTCTGCAAGACATAGCAGGCTACAAGATGAAGGCATGTAAAATCGCGAACTCCAACGGACCCGTCTCTAATAAGCTCAATGCGTTCTATGCCCGTGTTAAGCATGAGGTCAGCAGCAGCATGTCCTCCACCCCGGAAGCCTCGGATGAAGCTGTGTCTCAGGTCACCATTGCAGATGTCGGAACAGCCGACTCGAAACTCAACCCAAGGAAAGCGAGTGGCCCGGATGGGTTACCCGGACATGCACTCACACCCTGCGCGGATCAGCTGGCGGGGGTATCTGCAATCATCTTCAAACTCTCATTACAACCATCTGAGTTCCCTATCTGCTTCAAGAAGACGATCATTATCCCAGTAGCAAAGAAAAAACAAGCAGCGTGCCTTAATGACGATCGTCCGATGGCTCTGACATCCATCGAAGCAGCAAGGGTCCAGAGCTTCAGGTTTTTAGGTGTCCAGGTCACTAACAACCTGTACTGGTCCCCCATTGCTGACACTATGGTTAAGAAAGCCCACCAACATCTCTACTATCACAGAAGACGAAGAAAATTTGGAATGTCAGCTACGACTCTTACCAACTTTAACAGATGTAACAGAAAGCATTCTTTCTGGTTGTATCACAGCTTGGTATGTCTCTCACTGTGCCCAAGACCACAAGGAATTACAAAAGGTCGTGAATATAGCCCAATCCATCACGCAAACCAGCCTCTCATCCACTGACTCTGTCCACACTTCTTGCTGCCTCGGCAAAGCAGCCAGAATTATCAAGGACCCCATGCAACACGGACATTCTCTCTTCCAACATTTTCCAAGGGGAAAAAGAAACAAAGGTCTGAGGTCAGGTACCAACCGACTCAAGAACAGCTTCTTCCGTGCTGCCCTCAGAGTTTTGAATGGACCTACCTCGCACTAAGTTGCTCTTTCTCTACACCCTAGCTGTGACTGTAACACTGCATTCTGCTGTCTTTCATTTCCATCGCTATGAACTCTTCTCTTGAAGAGTCTGTGGGGTGTAGGATTCGAGTTAAGAGAGAAATCAGTAGGGCACAAAGGGGACACGAGATTGTTTTGGCAGATAAGGCGAAGGAGAATCCAAAGAGCTTCTACAAATACATAAAGGGCAAAAGAGTAACAAGGGAGAGAGTAGGGCTTCTTAAGGTTCAACAAGGTCATCTATGTGCGGATCCACAAGGGATTGGTGAGATCCTAAATGAATATTTCTCATCCATATTTACTGTTGAGAAAAGCATGGATGTTGGGGAACTTGGGGGAATAAATAATGATGTCTTGAGGAATGTACATATTACAGAGAAAGAGGTGCTGGAAGTCTTAAAGCGCATCAAGGTAGATAAATCCCCGGGACCTGATGAAGTGTATCCCAGGACATGGTGGGAGGCTCGGGGGGAAATTGCAGGTCGCCAAGCCGAGATATTTGAATCATCGATAGTCACGGGGGAGATGCCTGAAGGTTGGGGAGTGGTAAATGTTGTGCCTTTATTTAAAAAGGGCTGCATGGAAAAGCATGGGAACTACAGACCAGTGAGTCTCACATCTGTGTTGAGTAAGGTGATGGAAGGTATTTTGAGAGACAGGATCTACAGGCATTTAGAGACGCAAGGACTGTTTAGGGACAGTCAGCATGCCTTTGTGAGTGGAAAATCATGTCTCACAAATTTGACTGAGTTTTTTGAAGGGGTAACTAAGAAGGTAGATGAGGGCAATGCAGTTGATGTTGTCTACATGGACTGCAGCAAGGCCTTTGACAAGGTATCGCATGGTAGGTTGTTGCATAAGATTAATTCTCATGGGATCCAGGGTGAGGTATCTAAATGGATACAAAATTGGCTTCTTGCCAGAAGCCAGTGGGTAGTTTTTCAAACTGGAGGTCTGTGACCAGCGGTTGCCTCAGAGATCGGTGCTGGGTCCACTGTTATTTGTCATTTATATTAATGATTTCGATGACAATTTCGGGAGCATGGTTAGTAAGTTTGCAGATGATGCCAAGATTGGTGGCATAGTGGACAGTGAAGAATGTTATCTCTGATTGCAACAGCATCTTAATCAATTGGGCCAGTGGGCTGACGAATGGCAGATGGATTTTAATTCAGGTAAATGCGAGGTGATGCATTTTGGTTGATCTAACCTGGGCAGGACTTACTCAGTTAATAGTAGAGCGTTGGGGAGAGTTACAGAACAGAGAGATCTAGGGGTACAGGTTCATTGCCCTTTGAAAGTGAAGTCACAGGTGGACAGAATGGTGAAGAACGCATTCACCATGCTTGGTTTCATCGGTCAGAACATTGAATACAGGAGTTGGGACATCTTGTTGAAGTTGTACAAGACATTGGTAAGGCCACACTTCGAATACTGTGTACAGTTCTGGTCACCCTATTATAGAAATGATATTATTAAACTAGAAAGAGTGCAGAAAAGATTTACTATCATGCTATCCGGACTTGATCGTTTGAGGTATAAGGAGAATCTGGATAGACTGGGACTTTTTTCTCTGGAGAGTCGGAGACTGAGGGGTGATCTTATCGAGGTCTATAAAATAATGAGTGGCACAGAGCAGCTAGATTGTCAATATCTTTTCCCAAAGGTAGGGGAGTCTAAAACGAGAGGGCATAAGTTTAAGGTGAGAGGGGAGAGATACAAAAATGTCCAGAGGGGCAATTTTTTCACACAGAGGGTGGGGAATGTCTGGAACATGTTGCCAGAGGCAGTAGTAGAAGCGGGTACAATTTTGTCTTTTGAAAAGCATTTAGACAGTTCCATGGGTACGATGGGGAAAGAGGGATATGGGCCAAATGCGGGCAATTGGGATTAGCTTAGAGTTTAAAACAAAGGGGGCAATGACAAGTTGGGCAGAAGGGCCTGTTTCCAAGCTGTAAACCTCTATGACTCTATGACTGGTATGTTTTTTTTCTGTATCGCGTGCAAAAAAACGATACTTTTCACTGTATGCTAATTCATGTGACAATAATAAATCAAATCAAATCAATTCAAAATCATTATGAAGCGCTTGGAAAGGTTATTCATGGCACAAGTCACTTCTCGGCTCCCAGATTGCCTGGATTCACTACATTTCGCCTACCATCCCAATCGGTCCACAACAGACGCCATCTCCCTGGCCCTGCACTCAACCCTGGAACACCTAGATGACAAACACACCTGTGTTAGACAGCTATTCATTGACTCGAGCTCAGCCTTCAAACAACAAAGAAAATCACAGCACAGGAACAGGCCCTTCGGCCCTCCAAGCCTGCGTCGACCATGATGCCTGCCGAAACAAAAACCGTATGCACTTACGGAGTCCATATCCTTCCATTCCCATCCTATTCATGTATTTGTCCAGTTGCCCCCTTAAATGCTGCTATCATACCAGCTCCCACCACCTCCCTGGGCAGCCCCTTCCAGACATTCACCCTCTCGGTAAAAAACCTGCTTCGCACATCTCCTCTAAACTTTCTCCACGCACCTTAAACTTATGTCCCCAATACTTACTTGAACACCATTATTCCTCCGAAACTCATCTCCAAACTCCGTGGCCTGGGCCTCGACACCTCCCTCTGTGACTGGATCCGGAACTTCCTGACCCACAGATCATCAGTGAGGATAGGCAACAACACCTCCTCCACGATCATCCTCAACACCGGTGACCCACCAGGATGTATCATCAGCCCCCTACTCGACTCCTTATACATCTTTGACTGTGTGGCCAAATTCCTCTCCAATTCCATTTTCAAGTTTGCTGACGACACCACCGTAGTGGGTCGGATCTCAAACAATGACGAGACAGAGTACAGGAATGAGATAGAGAATCTGGTGAACTGGTGCATTGACAATAATCTCTCACTCAATGTCAACAAAATGAAGGAGATTGTCATCGACTTCAGGAAGCGTAGTGGAGAATCTGTCCCTGTCTACATCAATGGTGACGAAGTAGAAGTAGTTAACAGCTTCTAGGTTTGAGACGTCTAGTTCACCAACAACCTGATCTGGTCCCCCCCATTCCGACACTATAGTTAAGAAAGCCCTCCAATGCCTCTACTTTCTCACAAATTTGGCATGTCAGCCATGGCGCTCACCAGCCTTTACAGATGTGCCATAGAAATCATTTTTCTGTTTGTATCACAGCTTGGAATGGCTCCTGCTCTGCCCAAGGCTCCAAGAACCTACAAACGTGCTTGGATGTAGCCCAGTCCATCACGCAAACCAGCCTCCCATCCATTGACTCTGTCTACACTTCCTGCTGCCTCTGAAAAACAGCCAGCATTATTAAGGACCACATGAACACCGGACATTCTCTTTTCCACCTTCTTCCATCGGGAAAAAGATATAAAAGTCTGAGGTCACGTACCAGCCGACTCAGGAACAGCTTCTTCCCTGCTGCTGTCAGACTTTTGAATGGACCGACCTCGCACTAAGTGTAATTTTTTACACCCGAGCTATGAACGTAACACAACATTCTTCACCCTCTCCTTTATTTCTCGATGTACGGCTTGCTTTGTCTGTATAGCAGGCAGGAAACAATACATTTCACTGCACACTAATACATGTGGCAGTAATAAATCAAATTAAGTCAAATGGAATCAAGGTGGTCTGAGAGTGTGATGTTTACAGAGAGGGGAATCGGCCGAGGAACACAGATTGACGTGAGTAAGTGAGATGTGTAATTTGAATGAGAGAGAGAGGGAGGTGTCTGGGCTGAGAGAGTGAGAGACACTGACCTAGAAATTCATTGAGGGAGAGACTTTGAAGGGGTGAGAGAGACACAGGAGCGGTCAGATAGAGAGATGGGCTGAGAAGTGGGGAAAGCAGGAGCCATGATGTGAAAGGAGCCGAGAGAAGCTGAGGTGAGGGGGAGAGAGAGGGAGTGAGTTGAGGTGAGAGTATGTGAAAGAGGAATGTGAGGGAGGAGTGAGTGTAGCAGAGGGATATGTGTTAGTGTGTGTGTGAGAGAGAATATGATTGATACAGTAAAGTGTATGTGAATCACGGAATATGTGTGTGTGTGTGTGTGGGTGACTGAGTGTGAGCGGTCCGTGTGTTTGTGTGTGAGTTTGTTTGAGAGAGTGTGTGTTTGTGGGTGAGTGTCTGTGAGCGTGTGTGAATGTGTGCATATATGTATGTTTGTGAGATTGTGTATGAGTGTGTGAGCGCATGTGAGTGTGTGTTTGGCTGTGTGTGTGATGTGTGCAATTGTGTGTGTGTGTGAGTGATTGTGTTAGTTTGTGTGAGAGTGTGTGAGAGTCTGTGCTTGTGTGTGAGTGTGTGTGCGAGTGTATTTGTGTATGACAGAGAGTTTGTGTGAGAGTGCGTGAGTGTGTGTGTGAGTGTATTTGTGTGTGACAGAGAGTTTGTGTGAGTGTGTAAGATAGTGTGAGTGTGTGTGTGTGAGAGTATGTGTCTGTGAGTGTGTGTGTATTTGTGTATGACAGAGTGTTTGTGTGAATGTGTAAGATAGAGTGAGTGTGTGTGTGTTTGTATATGTTTGTGAGTGTGTGAGTGTGTGTGTGAGTGTATGTGTGTGTGTGTGAGTTTGTGTGTGAGTGTGTGTGAGTGTGTGTGAGTGTGTATTTGTGTATGACAGAGAGTTTGTGCGAGAGTGCATGAGTGTGTGTGTGAGTGTGTGTGTGTGTGAGTATGTGTGTGAGTGTGTGTATTTGTGTATGACAGAGTTTGTAAGATAGTGTGTGTGTGTGAGTGTGTGTGTGAGTGTGTGTGAGTGTGTGTGTGTGTATTTGTGTATGACAGAGAGTGTGTGTGAGAGTGCGTGAGTGTGTGTGTGTGTGTGTGAGTGTGAGTGTGTGTGTGAGTGTGTGAGTGTGCGTGTGAGTGTGAGAGTGAGTGTGTGTGCGCGCGTGTGTGTGAGTGCGTGTGTGTATTTGTGTATGACGGAGAGTTTGTGTGTGTGTAACATGGTGTGAGTGTGTGTTTGTGTGTGAGTATGTGTGTGTGGTGTGTGAGTGTGTGTGTGTGTATTTCTGTATGACAGAGAGTTTGTGTGAGTGTGTAAGATAGGGTGAGTGTGTGTGAGTGTATATATGTGTGTGAGTGTATGTGAGAGTGTGTGTGTGTGTGTGTGAGTGTGTGTGTGACTGCATGTGTGTGTGTGTTTTAGTGTATGACAGAGTTTGTGTGAGTGTGTGAGTGTAATGTGAGTGTGTGTGTGCGTGTGTGCTTGTGTGTGAGTGTGTGTGTGTGCGAGTGTGTGAGTGTGTGCAAGTGTGTGTGTGTGAGTGTGTGAGTGAGTGTGTGTGAGTGTGTGTGTGCGAGTGTGTGTGCGAGTGTGTGTGTGTGTGTGTGTGTGTGTGAGTGTGTGCGAGTTTGTGTGTGTGTGTGTGAGTGTGTGTGTGTAAGTGTGTGTGTGGGTGAGTGTGTGTGTGTGTGTGTGTGAGTGTGTGTGTGCGAGTGTGTGTGTGTGTGAGTGTGTGTGAGTGTGTGAGTGTGTGTGTGTGTATGAGTGTGTGCAAGTGTGTATGTGTTTGAGTGTGTGAGTGTGTGTGAGTGTGTGTGAGTGTGTGTGTGTGAGTGTGTGCGTGAGTGTGTGAGTGTGTGTGTGTGTGCGAGTGTGTGTGTGTGAGTGTGTGCGAGTTTGTGTGTGTGTGTGAGTGTGTGTGTGTGTGTGTGTGTGTGTGTGAGTGTGTGTGTGTGAGTGTGTGTGTGTGTGTGCGAGTGTGTGTGTGTGTGTATGTGAGTGTGTGTGTGTGAGAGTGTGTGAGTGTGTGAGTGTGTGTGAGTGTGTGTGTGTGAGTGTGTGTGTGTGAGTGTGTGTGTGTGTGTGTGTGAGTGTGTGTGTGTACGAGTGTGTGTGTGCGAGTGTGTGTGTGTCTGTGTGTGTGAGTGTGTGTGAGTGTGTGTGCGTGAGTGTGTGTGTGTGAGTGTGTGTGTGAGTGTGTGTGTGTACGAGTGTGTGTGTGTACGAGTGTGTGTGTGTGCGAGTGTGTGTGTTTCTGTGTGTGTCTGTGTGTGTGTGTGTGTGTGAGTGAGTGTGTGTGTGCGTGAGTGTGTGTGTGTGTGAGTGTGTGTGCGTGTGTGTGTGTGTGTGTGTGTGTGTGAGTGTGTGTGTGTGAGTGTGTGTGTGTGTGCGAGTGTGTGTGAGTGTGTGTGAGTGTGTGTGAGAGTGTGTGTGTGTGAGTGTGTGAGTGTGTGTGAGTGTGTGTGTGTGAGTGTGTGTGTGTGTGTGAGTGTGTGTGTGCGAGTGTGTGTGAGTGTGCGAGTGTGTGTGAGTGTGTGTGAGTCTGTGTGTGTGAGTGTGTGTGTGTGTGCGAGTGTGTGGGTGTGTGAGTGTGTGTGTGTGTGTGTGTGTGTGTGTGTGTATTTGTGTATTTGTGTATTTCCTCATCCGAGCAGATCCGACCAAAGAACACATCCGTCAACTCAACACTCTGATCAAAAACTTTGATCCGGACCTTCAGAGCACCCTCCGAGCTCTCATCCCACGTACTCCCAGCGTTGGAGATCTCTACTGCCTCCCGAAGATACACAAGGCAAACACACCCGACCGTCCCATCGTATCCGGCAATGGGACCCTGTGCGAGAACCTCTCCGGCTATGTCGAGGGCATCCTGAAATCCATTGTACAAAGAACCCCCAGCTTTTGTCGCGACACGACGGACTTCCTACAGAAACTCGGCACACATGGAGCAGTTGAACCAGGAGCACTCCTCGTCACAATGGATGTCACGGCACTCTACACCAGCATCCCCCATGACGATGGCATTGCTGCAACTGCCTCAGTGCTCAGCGCCGACAACTGCCAGTTTCCAGATGCAATTTTACATCCGCTTCATCCTGGACCACAATATCTTCACCTTCAACAACCAGTTCTTCATCCAGACACACGGAACATCCATGGGGACCAGATTCGCACCTCAATATGCCAACATCTTCATGCACAGGTTCGAACAAGGCCTCTTCACTGCACAGGACCTTCAACCGATGCTATACACTAGACATTGATGACATTTTCTTCCTTTGGAGTTATGGTGAGCAATCACTGAAACAACTCTATGATGACATCAACAAGTTCCATCCCACCATCAGACTCACCATGGACTACTCTCCAGAATCGGTTGCATTCTTGGACACACGCATCTCCATTAAGGACGGTCACCTCAGCACCTCACTGTACCGCAAGCCCACGGATAACCTCATGATGCTCCCCTTCTCCAGCTTCCTCCCCAAACACGTTAAAGAAGCCATCCCCTACGGACAAGCCCTCCGTATACACAGGATCTGCTCGGATGAGGAGGATCACAACAGACACTTCCAGACGCTGAAATATGCCCTCATAAGAACAGGATATGGCGCTCGACACATCGATCAACAGTTCCGACGCGCCACAGCGAAAATCCGCACCGACCTCCTCAGAAGACAAACACGGGACACGGTGGACAGAGTACCCTTCGTCGTCCAGTACTTCCCCGGAGCGGAGAAGCTACGGAATCTCCTCCAGAGCCTTCAACATGTCATTGATGAAGATGAACATCTCGCCAAGGCCATCCCCACCCCCCACTTCTTGCCTTCAAACAACCACGCAAACTCAAACAGACCATTGTCCACAGCAAACTACCCAGCCTTCAGGAGAGACGGAATGGACAAATTGACCAAGTGTCTAATGGACACACAGAGAGATGCAGGGAAAGATTTGCCAATTTTAAAATGATTGTGGATTTACAATGGGCCACAGGAAGTTTGAGAATTCATGGCCAATTCCCTCATGGAGCGACATTCTGGAAAATTGGCACTGCGAACTCAGAAGCACACATTCACATACACTGGGACAGACACACACACACACACACACACACACACACACACACACACACACAGACACACACACACACACACACACATAGGAAACACACACACACAGACACACACACATGTTGGCAGAGAAACACACAGTGAGTGATTAACACTTTGATTTCTAACAATAAGCGCGCTGTTTAAACTGTCAATGGAGAGTGGGGTTAACCCAGCAAACCCACACAGCTGGTTCAGAATCAGAACTCACCTTCTGCACTCACTGAAACGCTCCTGTATCACCTGCCTTATTGCAATGGGATGTCGCGTTTGGGAGCAGGACAGGGACATGGGGTGTGGACAACTGCTCATGTGGAGGATAAGGACGAGGAATCTATCAGAGAATCCACACAAACCAGGGAGAAACAAACAAGGAAACACATGCTGAAACTGAGAGATTGCTGTGTGGAAAGATTTAGAAATTGTTGAGAATTTTGACCCAGTGAAATGTTGTCAACCAGCATTAAGGGTTCCTCTGGGTGCTGCTGCTTCATCCCACAGTCCAAAGATGTGCAGGTTAGGTTGATTGGCCATGCTAAGTTGACCCCAGTGTCAGGGGGTTTATCAGGGGAAATGTGTGGGTTTTTTGGAATAGGGTCTGGGTGGGATTGTAGTTGGTGCGGAGTCTGTGGGGTGAATGGCCTCCTTCTGCACTTTTGGGATTCTATGAAGGCACGGAGTGCGCTGAGTGAAACAATATTGTAGCATTCCAAATAGACTATATTTTGGCGTTTGTCCTGTCTCAATACAACTGTTAATGGTCTGTGATTTTGATATTTTCTCACTGAACAAGATGTGAATACAGTGTTGTCTCTCTGTGATTTCCCAGATTTAAAAACTGAAGCTTTTTATTGGAGACACCCTTTGGATGTGAAGGAGATTACAGGGCAGGAGCAGGTAAGGAAGGGAAGGTTCTGTTTGATTCTGTGATCTCCCACGCGCAAACACAAAGAACAAAGAAAGAGCAATGAACAGTACAGCACAGGAACAGACCCTTCAGCCCACCAAGCAGCGCCGATCATGATGCCTGTCTAAACTAAAGCCGTATGTAATTACAGAGCCCGTATCCTTCCATTCCCATCCTATTCCTCCATTCATTTAGATGCCCTTAAAATGCCGCTATCGTACCTGCTCCCATCACCTGCCCGGGCAGTGCGTTCCAGACATTCACCACCCTCTA
>NW_027594886.1:0-11000 GCF_964213995.1 Mustelus asterias | reverse complement strand
ATGGAGTTCAATCCTGATAAATGCGAAGTGATGCATTTTGGTAGAAATAATGTAGGGAGGAGCTATATGATAAATGGCAGAACCATAAAGGGTGTAGATACGCAAGAGGGACCTGGGTGTGCAAGTCCACGGATCCTTGAAAGTGACGTCACAGGTGGAGAAGGTGGTGAAGAAGGCATATGGCATGCTTGCCTTTATAGGACGGGGCATAGAGTATAAAAGTTGGGGTCTGATGTTGCAGATGTATAGAACGTTGGTTCGGCCGCATCTGGAATACTGCGTCCAGTTCTGGTCGCCACACTACCAGAAGGACGTGGAGGCTTTGGAGAGAGTACAGAGGAGGTTTACCAGGATGTTACCTGGTATGGAGGGGCTTAGTTATGAGGAGAGATTGGGTAAACTGGGGTTGTTCTCCCTGGAAAGACGGAGGATGAGGGGAGACTTAATAGAGGTGTATAAAATTATGAAAGGCATAGATAGGGTGAACGGTGGGAAGCTTTTCCCCAGGTCGGTGGTGACGTTCACGAGGGGTCATAGGTTCAAGGTGAAGGGGGGGGGGAGGTTTAACACAGATATCAGGCGGACATATTTTACACAGAGGGTGGTGGAGGCCTGGAATGCGCTGCCAGGCAAGGTGGTGGAGGCGGACACACTGGGAACGTTTAAGACTTACCTAGACAGCCATATGAACGGAGTGGGAATGGAGGGATACAAAAGAATGGTCTAGTTTGGACCAGGGAGCGGCGCGGGCTTGGAGGGCCGAAGGGCCTGTTCCTGTGCTGTATTGTTCTTTGTTCTTGGTTCTTTGTTTGTACTCACTCTTTAGGACCTCCTCACTCTTCCTACCTACGTCATTTGTACCAATGTGTACCTCGACATCTGGCTCTTTCTCTCTTCCCCCTATCTCTCTCTCTCTCTCTCCCTGACTTTCTCTCCCCCCATCTCTCTCCCTGCGTCACTCTCTCTCTCCCCCGTCTCTCTCTCCTCCCCGTCTCGCTCTCTCTCCCCTCCGTCTCTCTCTCTCTCTTCTCCCCGACTCTCTCTCTACCCCCCGCGTCTCTCTCTCTCCCCCATCTCTTTCTCTCTCTCCTCCCGACTTTCTCTCCCCCCATCTCTCTCTCTTTCCCCCGTCTCTCTTCTCTCTCCCCCGTCTCTCTTCTCTCCCCCATCTCTCTCTCTCTCACTCTCGCCCCTCTCCCTCTCTGTCATCCTGACTATCACTCGATTTCTCCCCGTCTCTCTCTCTCTCATCTCTTTCTCTCTCTCTCATGCCCCCATCTCTCCCTCTCTTGCCCGTCTTTCACTCTATCTCCCCGCCATCTCTCTCTCTCACCCCGCCATCTCTCTCTTTCTCTCTCATCCCATCTCTCTCTCTCCCCCACCCCCGCCGTCTCTCTTTCTCTCCCCTCATGTCTCTCTCCCCGCCTCTATCTCTCTCTCCCCCGCCTCGCTCGCTCTCTTTCTCCACGTCTCTCTCACTATCCCCGTCCCTCCCCCCATCTCTCTCTTTCTCCCCGTCTCTCTTTCTCTCTCGTTCCCCTGTCTCTTTCTGTCCCCCGTCTCTTTCTATCCTCTGTCTCTCTCTCTCGCTCACCCTCTCTCCCATCTCTCTCTCTCCCCCGTTTCTCTTTCTTGCCCCCATCTCTCTCTCTCTCTCCCTCAATCTCTCTCTGTCTGCCCCGGCTCACTCTGTCTCTCCGTCATCCAGTCTCTCCCTCTGCCCCTTCTCTCCTTGATGTCATAGAAATCATAGAAACCCAACAGTGCAGAAGGAGGCCATTCGGCCCATCGAGTCTGCACCGACCACAATCCCACCCAGGCCCAACCCCCACATATTTACCCGCTAATCCCTCTAACCTACGCATCCCAGGACTCTAAGGGGCAATTTTTAACCTGGCTAATCAACCTAACCCGCACATCTTTGGACTGTGGGAGGAAACCGGAGCACCCGGAGGAAACCCACGCAGACACGAGGAGAATGTGCAAACTCCACACAGACAGTGACCCAGCCGGGAATCGAACCCGGGACCCTGGAGCTGTGAAGCAGCAGTGCTAACCACTGTGCTACCGTGCCGCCCATATACATGGATTTTAGTAAGGCGTTTGATAAGGTCCCCCATGGTCGGCTTATGATGAAAGTAAGGAGGTGTGGGATAGAGGGAAAGTTGGCCGATTGGATAGGTAACTGGCTGTCTGATCGAAGACAGAGGGTGGTGGTGGATGGAAAATTTTCGGATTGGAGGCAGGTTGCTAGCGGAGTGCCACAGGGATCAGTGCTTGGTCCTCTGCTCTTTGTGATTTTTATTAATGACTTAGAGGAGGGGGCTGAAGGGTGGATCAGTAAATTTGCTGATGACACCAAGATTGGTGGAGTAGTGGATGAGGTGGAGGGCTGTTGTAGGCTGCAAAGAGACATAGATAGGATGCAAAGCTGGGCTGAAAAATGGCAAATGGAGTTTAACCCTGATAAATGTGAGGTGATTCATTTTGGTAGGACTAATTTAAATGTGGATTACAGGGTCAAAGGTAGGGTTCTGAAGACTGTGGAGGAACAGAGAGATCTTGGAGTCTATATCCACAGATCTCTAAAGGTTGCCACTCAAGTGGATAGAGCTGTGAAGAAGGCCTATAGTGTAGCTTTTATTGGTTTAAGCTTTAAGACAAACCAATTCCGTTAAGCGTTCTCCAAGGCGGCCTTCACGACACACGACAGCGCAGAGTCGCTGAGCAGAAACTGATAGCCAAGTTCCGCACACATGAGGACGGCCTAAACCGGGATGTTGGATTTATGTCACATTATCAGTAACCCCCACAGCTTGCCTCCTGGGCTTGTAGAATCTCACTAGCTATTCTGTCTGGAGACAATACACATTTCTTTAACCTGTGTTTAATGTTCCCTCCACCCACATTGTCTGTACCTTTAAGACCTGGCTGGTTGTAGGATGCGCATTCTAATCAGTATTCTGTAACTTGATTTTGTCTGTTTGCACTGTTTGAGAGCACATTTCCACTCCATCTGACGAAGGAGCAGTGCTCCGAAAGCTTATGGTATTTGCTACCAAATAAACCTGTTGGACTTTAACCTGGTGTTGTGAGACTTATTAGCTTTTATTAACAGGGGGTTGGAGTTTAAGAGCCGTGGGGTTATGCTGCAACTGTACAGGACCTTGGTGAGACCACATTTGGAATATTGTGTGCAGTTCTGGTCACCTCACTATAAGAAGGATGTGGAAGCGCTGGAAAGAGTGCAGAGGAGATTTACCAGGATGCTGCCTGGTTTGGAGGGTAGGTCTTATGAGGAAAGGTTGAGGGAGCTAGGGCTGTTCTCTCTGGAGCGGAGGAGGCTGAGGGGAGACTTAATAGAGGTTTCTAAAATGATGAAGGAGATAGATAGACTATTTCCTCGGGTGGATGGAGCTATTACAAGGAAGCATAACTATAGGGTTCATGGTGGGAGATATAGGAAGGATATCAGAGGTAGGCTCTTTACGCAGAGAGTGTTTGGGGTGTGGAATGGACTGCCTGCAGTGATAGTGGAGTCAGACACTTTAGGAACATTTAAGCGGTTATTGGATAGGCACATGGAGCACACCAGGATGATAGGGAGTGGGATAGCTTGATCTTGGTTTCAGATAAAGCTCGGCACAACATCGTGGGCCGAAGGGCCTGTTCTGTGCTGTACTGTTCTATGTTCTCCCTCGTCTCTCTCGCCCATCTCTCTCTCTCTACCCTGTCTCTCTTTCTGTCATCCCGTCTGTCTGTCTCTCATCCCGTCTATCTCTCTCTCTCTCTCTCTCTCTCCCCCCCTCTCTCTCGCCCCCGTTTCTCTTTCTTGCCCCCATCTCTCTCTCTTCCCCCCCCGACCATCTCTCTCTCCCTCAATCTCCCTTGTCCCGTCTCTCTCTCTGTCTCTCTCTCTCCTCCCCCCATCACCCCACTCTCTCTTTTTCTCTCTCCCCCATCTCTCTCTGTCTGCCCTGGCTCTCTCTATTTCTCCGTCACCCAGTCTCTCCCTCTGTCCCGTCTCTCCCTCTCTCTCCCTCGTACTCTCCCCCGTCTCTCTCTCTCCCCCTCGTCGCTCTCTTTCTCTCTCTCTCGCCCGTCTCTCTCTCTCTACCCTGTCTCTCTCTCTGCCATTCTGTCTGTCTCTCTCTCTCATCCCGTCTACATAGAACATAGAACAGTACAGGACAGAACAGGCCCTTCGGCCCACGATGTTGTGCCGAGCTTTATCTGAAAGCAAGATCAAGCTATCCCACTCCCTATCATCCTGGTGTGCTCCATGTGCCTATCCAATAACCGCTTAAATGTTCCTAAAGTGTCTGACTCCACTATCACTGCAGGCAGTCCATTCCACACCCCAACCACTCTCTGCGTAAAGAACCTACCTCTGATATCCGTCCTGTATCTCCCACCACGAACCCTATAGTTATGCCCCCTTGTAATAGCTCCATCCACCCGAGGAAATAGTCTTTGAACGTTCACTCTATCTATCCCCTTCATCATTTTATAAACCTCTATTAAGTCTCCCCTCAACCTCCTCCGCTCCAGAGAGAACAGCCCTAGCTCCCTCAACTTTTCCTCATAAGATCTACCCTCCAAACCAGGCAGCATCCTGGTAAATCTCCTCTGCACTCTTTCCAGCGCTTCCACATCCTTCTTATAGTGAGGTGACCAGAACTGCACACAATACTCCAAATGTGGTCTCACCAAGGTCCTGTACAGTTGCAGCATAACCCCACGGCTCTTAAACTCCAACCCCCTGTTAATAAAAGCTAACACACTATAGGCCTTCTTCACAGCTCTATCCACTTGAGTGGCAACCTTTAGAGATCTGTGGATATGGACCCCGAGATCTCTCTGTTCCTCCACAGTCTTCAGAACCCTACCTTTGACCCTGTAATCCACATTTAAATTTGTCCTACCAAAATGAATCACCATATCCCTCTATATCCCTTGGCCCATATCCCTCACCATACCTCTTGGCCCATATCCCTCTATACCCATCTTACCCATGTAACTGTCTAAACGCTTTTTAAAAGACAAAATTGTACCCGCCTCTACTACTATCCCTGGCAGCTTGTTCCAGAGACTCATTACCCTTTCTGTGAAAAAATTGCCCTTCTGGACGTTTTGTATCTCTCCCCTTAAATCTATGCCCTCTAGTTTTAGACTCCCCAACCTTTGGGAAAAGATATTGGGGGGAATTTTACCATTTTGAGTCTATCTCTCTCTCTCTGTCTCTCTCCCTGTCTCTCTCTCTCTTTCCCCCATCTCTCTCTCTCCCCCATCTCTCTCTTTCCCCCCATCTCTCCATCTCTTTCTCCCCTCCATCTCTCTCTCTCCCCCGTCTATCTCTCTCTCTCCTGTCTCTCTCTCTCTCCCGTCTCCTCTCTCTCACTCTCTCTCATCTCTTTCTCTCTCTCCCCCCCGTCTCTCTCTCACCCTCTCTCCCCCCCCATCGCGCTCTCTCTCTCTCTCTCTCATAGTCATAGAGTCTAGAGGTTTACAGTAGGGAAACAGACCCTTCGGCCCAACTTGTCCATGCCACCCCTTTTTTTAAAACCCCTTAACTAGTCCCAATTGCCCGCATTTGGCCCATATCCCTCTATACCCTCTCACCTTAAATCTATGCCCTCTAGTTTTAGACTCTCCAACCTTTGGGAAAAGATATTGGGGGACTTTTACTATTTTGAGTCTAAGTGCCGGATCTGGCCGTCAAACAGCTCCGCGCCTGGAATCCTCTTTCCAGCACGCCCATGCGCGTTTTGCCGGCTCCGGTCCGATCCGCGCTGTGGGTGGGGCTTAGCGCTGGCGGACCGATCGGAGCTCTGAACTGTGCATGTGCAGTTCGAAAAAAATCTGACAGCGCGCCCGGGCGTGAAAAAAAAGCAGAAAGCGGAGAGAGCGGCTCTCTGACGGTCATCCTCTGGTCAGCAGGAGGGGGGAGAGGGGGTGTGACTGATCATTCCCTGGAGGGGGCGGTGGAGAGGGGGTGTGACGCCTCATCCTCTGGTTGTGGGGGGGGGGTTCCGCTGCGTGTCTGCGGCCGGTCCCTCCTGGCACCATCACTGGTACACTACCAGCCACAGATTACTCTTCCCTGCCGGTACGAGAGAGCGGGAGAGATGGCTGTGGCTGGTAGTGAACCAGTGATGGTGCCGGGAGGATCGGCCACAGACAGGCAGCGGAACCCCCCCCCCCCCACCCCCCAGGGGATGATCGGTCACACCCCCTCCCCCCCCCCCCTCAGGGGATGAGACGTCACACCCCCTCTCCTCCCACCCCCCCATTCCCCCCCCCCCACCTCAGGGGATGAGACGTCACACCCCCTCTCCTCCCACCCCCCCATTGCCCCCCCCCTCAGGGGATGAGACGTCACACCCCCTCCCCTCCCACCCCCCCATTCCCCCCCCCCAGGGGATGAGACGTCACACCCCCTCACACCCCCCCCCCCCCCCTCAGGGGATGAGACGTCACACCCCCTCCCCCCCCCCCCCCCCCCAGGGGATGAGACGTCACACCCCCTCTCCTCCTCCCACCCCCCTCCCGCCCCGACCAGAGGATGACCTGGGTCAGAGAGCCGTTGCAGTCTCTGATCCCGCTCTTCGGAGGCTGCAGCGGCGACTTCAGACTTTTATTTTGCAGGTCGGTTACAGCGCGGACGCGGATCGGGCCAGAAGACGGTAAAGTGGAATTTGGCGGTCGAGTTGGACGCGTGGTTCATTAAGTCGATTTAAATGCATGCAAATGCATTTAAATCGTCGGGCCGCCCGAATCGGGTGTCGGTAAAGCCGCGATCTGCTCAGAATCGGGTGCAGATCGTGGTATAGGCCCAACGCCCAACTTTACCGCGATTTCGCCCCCGAAAACGGGCGTGATGTTTTGGTAAAATCAGGTCCAGTGACGCTCTAGCTGATCTGTGCCCCTCATTATTTTACAGACCTCTATAAGATTCGCTCTCAGCCTCCTACGCTCCAGAGAAAAAAGTCTCAGCCTCTCCTTATAACTCAAACCATCAAGTCCCAGTAGCATTCTAGTAAATCTCTTCTGCTCTCTCTATCCCCCGTCTCTCTCTCTCTCTATCACCCGTCTCTCTCTCTCTCTATCCCCCGTCTCTCTCTCTCTCTATCCCCCGTCTCTCTCTCTCTATCCCGTCTCTCTCTCTATCACCCGTCTCTCTCTCTCTCTCTATCTCCCGTCTCTCTCTCTCTATCACCCGTCTCTCTCTCTCTCTCTATCCCCCGTCTCTCTCTCTCTATCCCCTGTCTCTCTATCCCCCGTCTCTCTCTCTCTCTATCCCGTCTCTCTCTTTCTATCCCCCGTCTCTCTCTCTCTCTATCCCCTGTCTCTCTCTCTCTCTATCCCCCCGTCTCTCTCTCTCTCTCTATCCCCCGTCTCTCTCTCTCTATCCCGTCTCTCTCTCTCTCTCTGTCTCCCGTCTCTATCTCCCGTCTCTCTCTCCCCTCCCCCCTCCCTCTCTCTCCCCCGTCTCTCTCCCCCGTCTCCCTCTCTCTCTCTCTCTCTATCCCCTGTCTCTCTCTCTCTATCCCCCGTCTCTCTCTCTCTCTCTCTCTATCCCCCGTCTCTCTCTCTCTCTCTATCCCGTCTCTCTCTCTCTCTCTATCTCCCGTCTCTCTCTCTCTCTCTCCCCTCCCCCCTCCCTCTCTCTCCCCCCTGTCTCTCTCTCTCTCTCCCCCGTCTCTCTCTACTCCCCGTCTCTCTCCCCCTCGGTCTCTCTCTCTCCCCACCCCCCATCTGTCTCTCTCTCTCTATCTCCTCCCGTCTCTCTCTCTCTCTCCCCCCCCCCGTCTCTCTCTCTCTCTCACTCTCGCCCGTCTCTCTCTCTCTCTCTACCCTGTCTCACTCTCTGTTATCCCGTCTGTCTCTCTCCCTTATCCCATCTATCTCTCTCCCTCCCCAACTTTCTCTCCCCCCCATCTCTCTCTGTCTCCCTATGTCACTCTCTCTCTCCTCCCCCGTCTCTTTCTCCCTGGCTTTCTCTCCCCCCCCATCTCTCTCTCTCTCCCTGCGTCACTTTCTCTCCCCCCGTCTCTCTCTCTCCTCCCCCCATCTCTCTCTCTTCCACTCACCTTCCCCCATCCCTCTCTCTCCCCCCCGTCTCTCTCTCTCTCTCTCTCTCCCCCCATCTCTCTCTCCCTCTCTCCCCCGCTGTCTCTCTTCCCCCCGTCTCTCTCTCACCCCCGCCGTCTCTCTCTCTCTCCCCCCCGCTTCGCTCGCTCTTTCTTTCTCCACGTCTCTCTCCTCTTCTCTCTCTCACCCTTTCTCCCCCCATCTCCCTCTCTCGTCTATCTCTCTCTCCCTGCGTCACTCTCTCTCTCTCTGCCCCTGCGTCATTCTCTCTCTCTCTCCTCTTGCGTCACTCTCTCTTTCTCTCCCCCTGCGTCTCTCTCTCTCTCTCTCCCCTTGCGTCATTCTCTCTCCTCTTGCGTCACTCTCTCTTTCTCTCCCTGCGTCACTCTCTCTCCCTGCGTCACTCTCTCTCTCTCTGCGTCACTCTCTCTCTCCCTGCGTCACACTCTCTCTCTGTGCGTCTCCCTCTCTCTCCCCACGTCACTCTCTCGCTCTCCCTGCGTCACTCTCTCTCGCTCTCCCTGCGTCACTCTCTCTCGCTCTCCCTGTGTCACTCTCTCTCGCTCTCCCTGCGTCACTCTCTCTCTCTCTCTCTCTCCCTTTGCGTCATTCTCTCTCTCCCCCTGCGTCTCTCTCTCTCTTTCTCTCCCTGCGTCACTCTCTCTCTCCCTGCGTCACTCTCTCTCTCTCTGCGTCTCTCTCTCCCTCATCCCGTCTCCCTCTCTCTCCCCACGTCACTCTCTCGCTCTCCCTGCGTCACTCTCTCTCGCTCTCCCTGCGTAACTCTCTCTCGCTCTCCCTGCGTCACTCTCTCTCGCTCTCCCTGCGTAACTCTCTCTCGCTCTCCCTGCGTAACTCTCTCTCGCTCTCCCTGCGTCACTCTCTCGCTCTCCCTGCGTCACTCACTCTCGCTCTCCCTGCGTCACTCTCTCTCGCTCTCCCTGTGTCACTCTCTCTCGCTCTCCTTGCGTCACTCTCTCGCGCTCTCCCTGCGTCACTCTCTCTCGCTCTCCCTGCGTCACTCTCTCGCGCTCTCCCTGCGTCACTCTCTCGCGCTCTCCCTGCGTCGCTCTCCCTGCGTCACTCTCTCTCGCTCGCCCTGCGTCACTCCCTCTCGCTCTCCCTGCGTCACTCTCTCTCTCTCTCTCTGCGTCACTCTCTCTCTCCCTGCATCACTCTCTCCCTGCATCACTCTCTCCCTGCGTCATTCTCTCTCTCCCTGCGTCACTCTCTCTCTCTCTCCTGCGTCTCTCCCTCTCTCCTGCGTCTCTCTCTCTCACACCTGCGTCTCTCTCTCTCTCACTCCTGTGTCTCTCTCTCTCTCTCCTGCGCCTCTCTCTCAACCTACGTCACTCTCTCTCTCTCTCCCTGCGTCACTCTCTCTCTCCCTGCCCATCTCTCTCTCTCTCTCGCCCCGTCTCCCTCTCTCTCGCCCGTCTCTCTCCCCGTCTCCCTCTCTCTCTCTCGCCCCGTCTTGCTCTCTCTCTCACCCCATCTCGCTCTCTCTCGCGCCCCGTCTCGCTCTCTCTCGCGCCCCGTCTCGCTCTCTCTCTCTCTCGCCCCGTCTCTCTCTCTCTCTCAGTCTCTCTCTCTCTTTCCCCGTCTCTCTCTCTCTCCCCCATTTCTCTCTTTCCCCCCATCTCTCTGTCTCTTTCTCCCCTCCATCTCTCTCTCTCCCCCCCGTCTATCTCTCTCCCGTCTCTCTCCCTCTCTCCTGTCTCTCCCCATCTCCTCTCTCTCATCTCTTTCTCTCTCTCCCCCGTCTCTCTCTCACCTTCTCTCCCCCCCATCGCTCTCTCTCTCTCTCTCATAGAGTCATAGAGTCTAGAGGTTTACAGCATGGAAACAGACCCTTCGGCCCAACTTGTCCATGCCATCCCTTTTTTTAAAACCCCTTAACTAGTCCCAATTGCCCGCATTTGGCCCATATCCCTCTATACCCTCTCACCTTAAATCTATGCCCTCTAGTTTTAGACTCTCCAACCTTTGGGAAAAGATATTGGGGGACTTTTACTATTTTGAGTCTAAGTGCCGGATCTGGCCGTCAAACAGCTCCGCGCCTGGAATCCTCTTTCCAGCACGCCCATGCGCGTTTTGCCGGCTCCGGTCCGATCCGCGCTGTGGGCGGGGCTTAGCGCTGGCGGACCGATCGGAGCTCTGAACTGTGCATGTGCAGTTCGAAAAAAATCTGACAGCGCGCCCGGGCGCGAAAAAAAAAGCAGAAAGCGGAGAGAGCAGCTCTCTGACGTTCATCCTCCGGTCAGCAGGAGGGCGGAGGGTGAGACCGATCATCTCTCTCTCTCTCGCCCCGTCTCTCTCTCTCTCTCTCGCCCTGTCTCTCTCTCGCCCCATCTCTCTCTCTCTCTCTCTCTTGCCCCGTCTCTCTCTCTCTCTCGCCCCGTCTCTCTCTCGCCCCGTCTCTCTCTCTCTCGCCCAGTCTCTCTCTCTCTCGCCCCGTCTCTCTCTCTCTCGCCCCGTCTCTCTCTCTCTCGCCGTCTCTCTCTCTCTCGCCCCGTCTCTCTCTCGCTCTCTCTCGCCCCGTCTCTCTCTCTCTCTTACCCCGTCTCGCTCTCTCTCTCTCTCTCCCCCCCGTCTCGCTCTCTCTCGCCCCGTCTCGCTCTCTCTGACTTCCCCGTCTCCCTCTCTCTCTCGCCGTCTCTCTCTCTCTCGCCCCGTCTCTCTCTCGCTCTCTCTCGCCCCGTCTCTCTCTCTCTCTTACCCCGTCTCGCTCTCTCTCTCTCTCTCCCCCCCGTCTCGCTCTCTCTCGCCCCGTCTCGCTCTCTCTGACTTCCCCGTCTCCCTCTCTCTCTCGCCCCGTCTCTCTCTCTCTTGCCCCATCTCTCTCTCTATCTTCTGTGTGTCTCTCTCTCTCTCTGCCCCCATCTCTCTCTCTCTTTTCCCCGTCG
>NW_027594885.1:0-11000 GCF_964213995.1 Mustelus asterias | reverse complement strand
CCGCCACCCCGGACCTTGGATCCGAACGCCACCCCGGACCTTGGTTCCGACCGCCACGCAAGACCTTGGTTACGACCGCCACCCCGGACCTTGGTTCCGACCGCCACCTCGGACCTTGGTTCCGACCACCACCCCGGACCTTGGTTCCGACCGCCACCCCGGACCTTACTTCCGAACGCCACCCCGGACCTTGTTTCCGACCGCCACCCCGGACCATGGTTCCGCCCACGACCCCGGACCTTTGTTTCGACCGCCAACCCGGACCTTAGTTCCGACCACCACCCCGGACCTTGGGTCCGACCGCCACCCCGGACCTTGATTCCGCGCGCCACCCCGGCCCTTGGTTCCGACCGCCACCCCGTAACCTGGTTCCGAACGCCACCCCGGACCTTGGTTCCGACCGCCATCCCGGACCTTGGTTCCGACCGCCACCCCAGAACGTGGTTCCCACCGCCACCCCTGACCTTGGGTCTGACCGCCACGCCGGACGTTGGTCCCGACCGCCCCCCCCGGACCTTGGTTCTGACCGCCACCACGGAAATTGGTTCCGACCGCCACCCCGGACTTTGGTTCCGACCGCCACCCCGGACATTTGTTCCGACCGCCACCCCGGACCTTGGTTCCGACCGCCACTCCGGACCTTGGTTCGGACCGCCACCCCGGACCTTGGTTCAGAACGCCACCCCGGACCTTGGTTCCGTCCGCCCCCCCGGACCTTGGTTCCGACCGCCACCCCGGACCTTGGTTCCGACCGCCACCCCGGACCTTGGTTCCAACCGCCACCCCGGACCTTGGTTCCGACCGCCACCCTGGACATTGGATCCGACCGCCACCCCGGAACGTGGTTCCGACCGCCACCCCGGACGTTGCTTCCGACCGCCACCCCGGACCTTGGTTCCGACCGCAACCCCGGACGTTGGTTCCGACCGCCACCCCGGACATTGGTTCCGACCGCCACCACGGAACTTGGTTCCGACCGCCACCCCGGACCTTGGGTCCGACCGCCACCCCGGACCTTGGTTCCGACTGCCACCCCGGACCTTGGTTCCGACCGCCACCCCGGACCGTCGTTCCGACCGCCACCCCGGACTTTGGTTCCGACCGCCCCCCCGGACCTTGGTTCCGACTTCCACCCCGGACCTTGGTTCCGACCGCCACCCCGGACCTTGATTCCGACCGCCACCCCGGACCTTGGTTCCGACCGCCACCCCGGACCTTGGTTCCGACCGCCATTCCGGACCTTGGTTCCGACCGCCACCCCTGACCTTGGTTCCGACCGCCACCCCGGACATTGGTTCCGACCGCCACCACGGAACTTGGTTCCGACCGGCACCCCGCACCTTGGTTCCGACCGCCACCCCGGACCTTGGTTCCGACCGCCACCCCGGACCTTGGTTCCGACCGCCACCCCGGACCGTGGTTCCGACCGCCACCCCGGACTTTGGTTCCGACCGCCACCACGGAACCTGGTTCCGACCGCCACACCGGACTTTGGTTCCGACCGCCACCCCGGACCTTGGTTCCGACCGCCACGCCGGACCTTGGTTCCGACCGCCACCCCGGACCTTTGTTCCGACCGCCACCCCGGACTTTGGTTCCGACCGCCCCCCCGGACCTTGGTTCCGACCTCCACCCCGGACCTTGGTTCCGACCGCCACCCCGGACCTTGATTCCGACCGGCACCCCGGACCTTACTTCCAACCGCCACACCACACCTTGGATCCGACCGCCACCCCGGACCTTACTTCCGACCGCCACTCCGGACCTTACTTCCGACCGCCACTCCGGACCTTACTTCCGACCGCCACCCCGGACCTTACTTCCGACCGCCACCCCGGCCCATGGTTCCGGCCGCCACCCAGTAACTTGGTTCCGAATGCCACCCTGGACCTTGGTTCCAACCGCCACCCCGGACCTTGGTTCCGACCGCCACCCCGGACCTTGGTTCCGACCGCCACCCCGGACCTTGGTTCCGACCGCCACCCCGGACCTTGGTTCCGACCGCCACCTCGGACATTGGTTCCGACCGCCACCCCGGACATTGGTTCCGACCGCCACCCCGGACCTTGGTTCCGACCGCCACCCCGGACCTTGGTTCAGAACGCTACCCCGGACCTTGGTCCGTCCGCCCCCCCGGACCTTGGTTCCGAACGCCACCCCGGACCTTGGTTCCGACCGCCACCCCGGAACGTGGTTCCGACCGCCACCCCGGTCCTTGGCTCCAACCGCCACCCCGGACCTTGGATCCGAACGCCACCCCGGACCTTGGTTCCGACCGCCACGCAAGACCTTGGTTACGACCGCCACCCCGGACCTTGGTTCCGACCGCAACCTCGGACCTTGGTTCCGACCACCACCCCGGACCTTGGTTCCGACCGCCACCCCGGAACTTACTTCCGAACGCCACCCCGGACATTGGTTCCGACCGCCACCCCGGACCTTGGTTCCGACCGCCACCCCGGACCTTGGTTCAGAACGCTACCCCGGACCTTGGTCCGTCCGCCCCCCCGGACCTTGGTTCCGAACGCCACCCCGGACCTTGGTTCCGACCGCCACCCCGGAACGTGGTTCCGACCGCCACCCCGGTCCTTGGCTCCAACCGCCACCCCGGACCTTGGATCCGAACGCCACCCCGGACCTTGGTTCCGACCGCCACGCAAGACCTTGGTTACGACCGCCACCCCGGACCTTGGTTCCGACCGCAACCTCGGACCTTGGTTCCGACCACCACCCCGGACCATGGTTCCGACCGCCACCCCGGACCTTACTTCCGAACGCCACCCCGGACCTTGTTTCCGACCGCCACCCCGGACCATGGTTCCGCCCACGACCCCGGACCTTTGATTCGACCGCCAACCCAGACCTTAGTTCCGACCACCACCCAGGACCTTGGGTCCGACCGCCACCCCGGACCTTGATTCCGCGCGCCACCCCGGCCCTTGGTTCCGACCGCCACCCCGTAACTTGGTTCCGAACGCCACCCCGGACCTTGGTTCCGACCGCCACCCCGGACCTTGGTTCCGACCGCCACCCCGGACCTTGGTTCCGACCGCCACCCCAGAACGTGGTTCCCACCGCCACCCCTGACCTTGGTTCTGACCGCCACGCCGGACGTTGGTCCCGACCGCCCCCCCCGGACCTTGGTTCTGACCGCCACCACGGAAATTGGTTCCGACCGCCACCTCGGACTTTGGTTCCGACCGCCACCCCGGACATTTGTTCCGACCGCCACCCCGGACCTTGGTTCCGACCGCCACTCCGGACCTTGGTTCGGACCGCCACCCCGGACCTTGGTTCAGAACGCCACCCCGGACCTTGGTTCCGTCCGTCCCCCCGGACCTTGGTTCCGACCGCCACCCCGGACCTTGGTTCCGACCGCCACCCCGGACCTTGGTTCCAACCGCCACCCCGGACCTTGGTTCCGACCGCCACCCTGGACATTGGATCCGACCGCCACCCCGGAACGTGGTTCCGACCGCCACCCCGGACGTTGCTTCCGACCGCCACCCCGGACCTTGGTTCCGACCGCAACCCCGGACGTTGGTTCCGACCGCCACCCCGGACATTGGTTCCGACCGCCACCACGGAACTTGGTTCCGACCGCCACCCCGGACCTTGGTTCCGACCGCCACCCCGGACCTTGGTTCCGACTGCCACCCCGGACCTTGGTTCCGACCGCCACCCCGGACCGTCGTTCCGACCGCCACCCCGGACTTTGGTTCCGACCGCCCCCCCGGACCTTGGTTCCGACCTCCACCCCGGACCTTGGTTCCGACCGCCACCCCGGACCTTGATTCCGACCGCCACCCCGGACCTTGGTTCCGACCGCCACCCCGGACCTTGGTTCCGACCGCCACCCCGGACCTTGATTCCGACCGCCACCCCGGACCTTGGTTCAGAACGCCACCCCGGACCTTGGTTCCGTCCGCCCCCCCGGACCTTGGTTCCGACCGCCACCCCGGACCTTGGTTCCGACCGCCACCCCGGACCTTGGTTCCAACCGCCACCCCGGACCTTGGTTCCGACCGCCACCCTGGACATTGGATCCGACCGCCACCCCGGAACGTGGTTCCGACCGCCACCCCGGACGTTGCTTCCGACCGCCACCCCGGACCTTGGTTCCGACCGCAACCCCGGACGTTGGTTCCGACCGCCACCCCGGACATTGGTTCCGACCGCCACCACGGAACTTGGTTCCGACCGCCACCCCGGACCTTGGTTCCGACCGCCACCCCGGACCTTGGTTCCGACTGCCACCCCGGACCTTGGTTCCGACCGCAACCCCGGACCGTCGTTCCGACCGCCACCCCGGACTTTGGTTCCGACCGCCCCCCCGGACCTTGGTTCCGACCTCCACCCCGGACCTTGGTTCCGACCGCCACCCCGGACCTTGATTCCGACCGCCACCCCGGACCTTGGTTCCGACCGCCACCCCGGACCTTGGTTCCGACCGCCACCCCGGACCTTGATTCCGACCGCCACCCCTGACCTTGGTTCCGACCGCCACCCCGGACCTTGGTTCCGCCCACGACCCCGGACCTTTGTTTCGACCGCCAACCCGGACCTTAGTTCCGACCACCACCCCGGACCTTGGGTCCGACCGCCACCCCGGACCTTGATTCCGCGCGCCACCCCGGCCCTTGGTTCCGACCGCCACCCCGTAACCTGGTTCCGAACGCCACCCCGGACCTTGGTTCCGACCGGCATCCCGGACCTTGGTTCCGACCGCCACCCCAGAACGTGGTTCCCACCGCCACCCCTGACCTTGGTTCTGACCGCCACGCCGGACGTTGGTCCCGACCGCCCCCCCCGGACCTTGGTTCTGACCGCCACCACGGAAATTGGTTCCGTCCGCCCCCCCGGACCTTGGTTCCGACCGCCACCCCGGACCTTGGTTCCGACCGCCACCCCGGACCTTGGTTCCAACCGCCACCCCGGACCTTGGTTCCGACCGCCACCCTGGACATTGGATCCGACCGCCACCCCGGAACGTGGTTCCGACCGCCACCCCGGACGTTGCTTCCGACCGCCACCCCGGACCTTGGTTCCGACCGCAACCCCGGACGTTGGTTCCGACCGCCACCACGGAACTTGGTTCCGACCGCCACCCCGGACCTTGGTTCCGACCGCCACCCCGGACCTTGGTTCCAACCGCCACCCCGGACCTTGGTTCCGACCGCCACCCTGGACATTGGATCCGACCGCCACCCCGGACCGTCGTTCCGACCGCCACCCCGGACTTTGGTTCCGACCGCCCCCCCGGACCTTGGTTCCGACCTCCACCCCGGACCTTGGTTCCGACCGCCACCCCGGACCTTGATTCCGACCGCCACCCCGGACCTTGGTTCCGACCGCCACCCCGGACCTTGGTTCCGACCGCCACCCCGGACCTTGGTTCCGACCGCCACCCCTGACCTTGGTTCCGACCGGCACCCCGGACATTGGTTCCGACCGCCACCACGGAACTTGGTTCCGACCGGCACCCCGCACCTTGGTTCCGACCGCCACCCCGGACCTTGGTTCCGACCGCCACCCCGGACCTTGGTTCCGACCGCCACCCCGGACCGTGGTTCCGACCGCCACCCCGGACTTTGGTTCCGACCGCCACCACGGAACCTGGTTCCGACCGCCACACCGGACTTTGGTTCCGACCGCCACCCCGGACCTTGGTTCCGACCGCCACGCCGGACCTTGGTTCCGACCGCCACCCCGGACCTTGGTTCCGACCGCCACCCCGGACCTTGATTCCGACCGGCACCCCGGACCTTACTTCCAACCGCCACCCCACACCTTGGATCCGACCGCCACTCCGGACCTTACTTCCGACCGCCACCCCGGACCTTACTTCCGACCGCCACCCCGGACCTTACTTCCGACCGCCACCCCGGACCTTACTTCCGACCGCCACCCCGGCCCATGGTTCCGGCCGCCACCCAGTAACTTGGTTCCGAACGCCACCCTGGACCTTGGTTCCAACCGCCACCCCGGACCTTGGTTCCGACCGCCACCCCGGACCTTGGTTCCGACCGCCACCCCGGACCTTGGTTCCGACCGCCACCCCGGACCTTGGTTCCGACCGCCACCTCGGACATTGGTTCCGACCGCCACCCCGGACATTGGTTCCGACCGCCACCCCGGACCTTGGTTCCGACCGCCACCCCGGACCTTGGTTCAGAACGCTACCCCGGACCTTGGTCCGTCCGCCCCCCCGGACCTTGGTTCCGACCGCCACCCCGGACCTTGGTTCCGACCGCCACCCCGGAACGTGGTTCCGACCGCCACCCCGGTCCTTGGTTCCAACCGCCACCCCGGACCTTGGATCCGAACGCCACCCCGGACCTTGGTTCCGACCGCCACGCAAGACCTTGGTTACGACCGCCACCCCGGACCTTGGTTCCGACCGCCACCTCGGACCTTGGTTCCGACCACCACCCCGGACCTTGGTTCCGACCGCCACCCCGGAACGTGGTTCCGACCGCCACCCCGGTCCTTGGTTCCAACCGCCACCCCGGACCTTGGATCCGAACGCCACCCCGGACCTTGGTTCCGACCGCCACGCAAGACCTTGGTTACGACCGCCACCCCGGACCTTGGTTCCGACCGCCACCTCGGACCTTGGTTCCGACCACCACCCCGGACCTTGGTTCCGACCACCACCCCGGACCTTGGTTCCGACCGCCACGCAAGACCTTGGTTACGACCGCCACCCCGGACCTTTGTTTCGACCGCCAACCCGGACCTTAGTTCCGACCACCACCCCGGACCTTGGGTCCGACCGCCACCCCGGACCTTGATTCCGCGCGCCACCCCGGCCCTTGGTTCCGACCGCCACCCCGTAACTTGGTTCCGAACGCCACCCCGGACCTTGGTTCCGACCGCCACCCCGGACCTTGGTTCCGACCGCCACCCCAGAACGTGGTTCCCACCGCCACCCCTGACCTTGGTTCTGACCGCCACGCCGGACGTTGGTCCCGACCGCCCCCCCCGGACCTTGGTTCTGACCGCCACCACGGAAATTGGTTCCGACCGCCACCCCGGACTTTGGTTCCGACCGCCACCCCGGACATTTGTTCCGACCGCCACCCCGGACCTTGGTTCCGACCGCCACTCCGGACCTTGGTTCGGACCGCCACCCCGGACCTTGGTTCAGAACGCCACCCCGGACCTTGGTTCCGTCCGCCCCCCCGGACCTTGGTTCCGACCGCCACCCCGGACCTTGGTTCCGACCGCCACCCCGGACCTTGGTTCCGACCGCCACCCCGGACCTTGGTTCCGACCGCCACCCTGGACATTGGATCCGACCGCCACCCCGGAACGTGGTTCCGACCGCCACCCCGGACGTTGCTTCCGACCGCCACCCCGGACCTTGGTTCCGACCGCAACCCCGGACGTTGGTTCCGACCGCCACCCCGGACATTGGTTCCGACCGCCACCACGGAACTTGGTTCCGACCGCCACCCCGGACCTTGGTTCCGACCGCCACCCCGGACCTTGGTTCCGACTGCCACCCCGGACCTTGGTTCCGACCGCCACCCCGGACCGTCGTTCCGACCGCCACCCCGGACTTTGGTTCCGACCGCCCCCCCGGACCTTGGTTCCGACCTCCACCCCGGACCTTGGTTCCGACCGCCACCCCGGACCTTGATTCCGACCGCCACCCTGGACCTTGGTTCCGACCGCCACCCCGGACCTTGGTTCCGACCGCCACCCCGGACCTTGATTCCGACCGCCACCCCTGACCTTGGTTCCGACCGCCACCCCGGACATTGGTTCCGACCACCACCACGGAACTTGGTTCCGACCGGCACCCCGCACCTTGGTTCCGACCGCCACCCCGGACCTTGGTTCTGACCGCCACCCCGGACCTTGGTTCCGACCGCCACCCCGGACCGTGGTTCCGACCGCCACCCCGGACTTTGGTTCCGACCGCCACCACGGAACCTGGTTCCGACCGCCACACCGGACTTTGGTTCCGACCGCCACCCCGGACCTTGGTTCCGACCGCCACGCCGGACCTTGGTTCCGACCGCCACCCCGGACCTTTGTACCGACCGCCACCCCGGACTTTGGTTCCGACCGCCCCCCCGGACCTTGGTTCCGACCTCCACCCTGGACCTTGGTTCCGACCGCCACCCCGGACCTTGATTCCGACCGGCACCCCGGACCTTACTTCCAACCGCCACCCCACACCTTGGATCCGACCGCCACCCCGGACCTTACTTCCGACCGCCACCCCGGACCTTACTTCCGACCGCCACCCCGGACCTTACTTCCGACCGCCACCCCGGACCTTACTTCCGACCGCCACCCCGGCCCATAGTTCCGGACGCCACCCAGTAACTTGGTTCTGAACGCCACCCTGGACCTTGGTTCCAACCGCCACCCCGGACCTTGGTTCCGACCACCACCCCGAACCTTGGTTCCGACCGCCACCTCGGACCTTGGTTCCGACCACCACCCCGAACCTTGGTTCCGACCGCCACCTCGGACCTTGGTTCCGAACGCCACCCCGGACCTTGGTTCCGACCGCCACTCCGGACCTTGGTTCGGACCGCCACCCCGGACCTTGGTTCAGAACGCCACCCCGGACCTTGGTTCCGTCCGCCCCACCGGTCCTTGGTTCCGACCGCCACCCCGGACCTTGGTTCCGACCGGCACCCCGGACCTTGGTTCCAACCGCCACCCCGGACCTTGGTTCCGACCGCCACCCTGGACATTGGATCCGACCGCCACCCCGGAACGTGGTTCCGACCGCCACCCCGGTCCTTGGTTCCGACCGCCACCCCGGACCTTGGTTCCGACCGCCACCCCGGACCTTGGTTCCGACCGCCACGCCGGACCTTGGTTCTGACCGCCACCCCGGACCTTGGTTCTGACCGCCACCCCGGACCTTGGTTCCGACCGCCACCCCGGACCTTGGTTCTGACCGCCACCCCGGACCTTGGTTCCGACCGCCACCCCGGACATTGGTTCCGACCGCCACCACGGAACTTGGTTCCGACCGCCACCCCGGACCTTGGTTCCGACCGCCACCCCGGACCTTGGTTCCGACCGCCACCCCGGACCTTGGTTCCGACCGCCACCCCGGACCGTGGTTCCGACCGCCACCCCGGACTTTGGTTCCATCCGCCACCACGGAACCTGGTTCCGACCGCCACACCGGACTTTGGTTCCGACCGCCACCCCGGACCTTGGTTCCGACCGCCACCCCGGACCTTGGTTCCGACCGCCACCCCGGACTTTGGTTCCGACCGCCCCCCCGGACCTTGGATCCGACCGCCACACCGGACCTTACTTCCGACCGCCACCCCGGACCTTACTTCCGACCGCCACCCCGGACCTTACTTCCGACCGCCACCCCGGACCTTACTTCCGACCGCCACCCCGGCCCATGGTTCCGGCCGCCACCCAGTAACTTGGTTCCGAACGCCACCCTGGACCTTGGTTCCGACCACCACCCCGGACCTTGGTTCCGACCACCACGCCGAACCTTGGTTCTGACCGCCACCTCCGACCTTGGTTCCGACCGCCAACCCAGACCTTGGTTCCGACCGCCACCACGGACCTTGGTTCTGAACGCGAGACCGGACCTTGGTTCCGACTGCACCCCCGGACCATGGTTCCGCCCGACCCCCCGGACCTTGGTTCCGACTGCCAGCCCGGGCCTTGGTTCCGACCGCCTCCCCGCACCTTGGACCTGACTGCCACCCCGGACTTTGTTTCCGACCACCCCCCGGACCTTGGTTCCGACCTGCACCACGGACCTTGGTTCCGACCGCCACCCCGGATTTGTTCCGATCGCCACCCCGGACCCAGTTTCCGACCGCTACCTTGGACCTTAGTTCTGACTATCACCCCCGACCTTGGTTCCGACCGCCTCACCGGAAGGTGGTTCGAACGCCACACCTGACATTGTTTCCGACCGCCACCCCGGACCTTGGTTCCGAACGCCCCCCCGGACCTTGGTTCCGACCGCCACCCCGGACCTTGGTTCCGACCGCCACCCCGGACCGTGGTTCCGACTGCCACCCCGGACTTTGGTTCAGAACGCCACCCCGGACCTTGGTTCCGTCCGTCCCCCGGACCTTGGTTCCGACCGCCACCGTGGACCTTGGTTCCGACCGCCACCCCGGAACGTGGTTCCGACCGCCACCCCGGTCCTTGGTTCCAACCGCCACCCCGGACCTTGGTTCCGACCGCCACCGCGGACCTTGGTTCCGACCGCCACCCCGTAACTTGGTTCCGAACGCCACCCCGGACCTTGGTTCCGACTGCCACCCCGGACCTTGGTTCCGACCGCCACCCCGGACCTTCGTTCCGACCGCCATGCCGGACATTGGTTCCGATCGCCACCACGGAACTTGGTTCCGACCGCCACCCCGGACGTTGTTTCTGACTGCCACCCCGGACCTTGGTTCCGACTGCCACCCCGGACCTTGGTTCCGACCGCCACCCCGGACCTTGGTTCCGACCGCCACCGCGGACCTAGGTTCCGACCGCCACCTCGGACAATGGTTCCGACCGCCACCCCGGACATTGGATCCGACCACCACCCCGGACCTTGGTTCCGACCGCCACCCCGGAACGTGGTTCCGACCGCTACCCCGGACCGTGGTTCCGACCGCCACCCCGGTCCATGGTTCCGACCGCCACCCCGGACCTTGGTTCCGACCCCCACCCCGGACATTGGTTCCGACCGCCACCACGGAACTTGGTTCCGACCGCCACCCCGGACCTTGGTTCCGACCGCCACCCCGGACCTTGGTTCCGACCGCCACCACGGAACTTGGTTCCGACCACCACCCCGGACCTTGGTTCCGACCGCCACCCCGGACCTTGGTTACGACCGCCACCCCGGACCTTGGTTCCGACCACCACCCCGGACCGTGGTTCCGACCGCCACCCCGGACTTTGGTTCCGACCGCCACCACGGACCTTGGTTCCGACCGCCACCTCGGACCTTGGTTCCGAACACCACCCCGGACCTTGGTTCCGACCGG
>NW_027594884.1:0-11000 GCF_964213995.1 Mustelus asterias | reverse complement strand
AATTAAAACACACTCAACACAGCGAACTGCACCTTCTGGGATCTTCCAGAGCACCACAGAGACTTTGTTTTAAAAAGGGTTTGGCTTCGTTTTAAGAGCGAGTTCAACCCTTTCTGAAAATTTGGGATGAGACACACACACACACACACACACAGACAGACACACACACATAGACACACACAGGTACACACACACACACAGGGTAGTGAGTGGGGAAGGGGGCTCACAGCAGGCGAGAGTGTTGGGGGTGTGTTGGGGAGGACTGTGTCCCATCTGATTCAGGTTCACATTGTTGCTGCTGCTGTTGTGGGATCTTGCTGTGCACACACTGGGCCTTTGGCCTTTGCTCGCACTGCAACAGCGACCACACTTTATTAAACAAAATCTCGCTCACGGACCGCAAAGTGGGTTCGAAGGAAAGAAAGTGGAAACGGGGTCGGGTAAATTCAAGCACTTCAATCACCGAGGCATCGTAGGCTGTGCAGCAAGCACTGGGGAATGGGGGAGGATAGATTGGGATTTGATGGCCAGCATCGAGCTGGTGGGCCGAAGGGCCTGTTTCTGTGCTGTGTGACTCCAGATTTTTTTCTCTCTCTCTTTTCCCAGGAATTTCTATTTGGATGGGGGGGGGGGGGTGTAGAATTTCCCTGTCTCCGTCTCTCCAGCGTTCTTACCAATCCCAGCACCCCTCCCCTCTCTCTCTCCCCAGACATTCCTGTCTATATTTCATCTTTCAATAAAATGTGAAGGAAAACACTAATGTGAATTTTTTTGATTTAATTTCAAGGAGGGAAAGACAGAGAGAGACAAAGAGAGAGACAGGGAGGGAGGGAAAGACAGACAGAGAGAGAGAAAGACAGGGCGGGGGGGGGGGGGTGAAGGAGAGAAAGACAGACAGAGAGAGAGAGAGAAAAAGGCAGCCGAATAAAACCTGCAGCAGCTGCTTTAATCCATCGGATTGGAGATGTGATTGTGGGTTTTCCTGCTATCTCTCTCTCTCCCATCTTTCTCCTTTGATTGTGAGTTATCAGGGAGGGAGAGAGAGAAAGGGAGGGTAACAGAGGGAGATCAAAGGCAGAGGGGCAGGGAGAGGAGACACACTGGAGGGGGGCTGGGTTAGCGGGGGTCCTCTGCTCTGCACTCACAGCCCAGCTCCCCAGTCTCTGGGGAAAAGACCCGCACTCACACCCTCCCAGAAGGTGGGATTTGTAACCAGCGGCTGTGTGACTGAGGCTGAATCTGGGCTGTTGTGTTTGAAAAGATTTTTTCCCAATATAAAGATATTGGAATCTGGCTGCTGCCACATTGCAGTGAGAGAGAGATCTGGCTTTGCAGAAGGAGCTTCCCTCCCCATTTCCCCATGGAAATCACTGAGAAATAGCAAACGTGGCCCACAACACGTCATTATTTGAAACGGTCAGACAGAAACTTATCAGAGAGAGCATTTTAATCCCCATTCATCCCCAGACGGGGAAACAGAGCAGAGATCAGGACAGATTATCCAGAGTAGGAGAGACCGGGACAGAGATGGGGTATTGGATATATATATATAGATCTGGGGGAAAAGCAAAAGAGACACAGAGGGGGCTGGACAGGTTCAGAGATAGAGGCAGAGAAAGAGAGAAACAGCACGAGAAAGAGGGAATCAGAGAAGGGTGTGACTGTGCTCGAAGTGGAAGGTTCCCTGTTCAGATCGAATGTACAAACAGCACCAATGCTGGAGTGACTTATTATTTTCATTTGCGGGGGGGGGGGGAGAGAGATGGAGGGGAGAGAGAGGGAGATGTGTGGTTCCCTCATTTCCCACTCACTTTACCCCAATCCTCACTTCAAAAGGGGTGATTGAAAAGCAGCAGTGCTGGTAAGAGATTAATTGGATTAATTGAATTGTTTATTTATTTAATTAGTCAGCTAGTGTGTGTATTTTTTTGGCCTTTACTTTAACAGCAGTTTTTCAAGTTTAAAGTGAAAACTAGAAGTGGGCAGCAAAGGAGTCTGGGAAGGGTTTTTATTTTAACTTTAAAAGTCAGTTACCTGGGTGGCTCCCCCTCATTGATCCACTGGAGCAAGCTGAGAGGGGTGATTGAAAAGCAGCAGTGCTGGTAAGAGATTAATTGGATTAATTGAATTGTTTATTTATTAAATTAGTCAGCTAGTGTGTGTATTTTTTTGGCCTTTACTTTAACAGCAGTTTTTCAAGTTTAAAGTGAAAACTAGAAGTGGGCAGCAAAGGAGTCTGGGAAGGGTTTTTATTTTAACTTTAAAAGTCAGTTACCTGGGTGGCTCCCCCTCATTGATCCACTGGAGCAAGCTGAGAGGGGTGATTGAAAAGCAGCAGTGCTGGTAAGAGATTAATTGGATTAATTGAATTGTTTATTTATTAAATTAGTCAGCTAGTGTGTGTATTTTTTTGGCCTTTACTTTAACAGCAGTTTTTCAAGTTTAAAGTGAAAACTAGAAGTGGGCAGCAAAGGAGTCTGGGAAGGGTTTTTATTTTAACTTTAAAAGTCAGTTACCTGGGTGGCTCCCCCTCATTGATCCACTGGAGCAAGCTGAGAGGGGTGATTGAAAAGCAGCAGTGCTGGTAAGAGATTAATTGGATTAATTGAATTGTTTATTTATTAAATTAGTCAGCTAGTGTGTGTATTTTTTTGGCCTTTACTTTAACAGCAGTTTTTCAAGTTTAAAGTGAAAACTAGAAGTGGGCAGCAAAGGAGTCTGGGAAGGGTTTTTATTTTAACTTTAAAAGTCAGTTACCTGGGTGGCTCCCCCTCATTGATCCACTGGAGCAAGCTGAGAGGGGTGATTGAAAAGCAGCAGTGCTGGTAAGAGATTAATTGGATTAATTGAATTGTTTATTTATTAAATTAGTCAGCTAGTGTGTGTATTTTTTTGGCCTTTACTTTAACAGCAGTTTTTCAAGTTTAAAGTGAAAACTAGAAGTGGGCAGCAAAGGAGTCTGGGAAGGGTTTTTATTTTAACTTTAAAAGTCAGTTACCTGGGTGGCTCCCCCTCATTGATCCACTGGAGCAAGCTGAGAGGGGTGATTGAAAAGCAGCAGTGCTGGTAAGAGATTAATTGGATTAATTGAATTGTTTATTTATTAAATTAGTCAGCTAGTGTGTGTATTTTTTTGGCCTTTACTTTAACAGCAGTTTTTCAAGTTTAAAGTGAAAACTAGAAGTGGGCAGCAAAGGAGTCTGGGAAGGGTTTTTATTTTAACTTTAAAATTCAGTTACCTGGGTGGTTCCCCCTCAGTAGTAGTTTTTTTTTTTTTTCTTTTCTCTCGGGCCCCTAGCCCTATAAATTGGTGCAGAGGAGATACCCGATCCTCTACACTGGTAGAGGATCCCACCCTTCCATCCTCCTCTAACCTAATTATAAGTGTGGGGAAGTTTTTTGTTTTCTTTTTTTCTTGCTGGTAATGGCTTCAGGGATGGCAGTTCAGGCAGTATGCTGCATCTCCTGTGGGATGTATGTGGTGAGGAAATCCAGTAGTGTTTCAGGAGATTTTAGTTGTAAGAAGTGCATTAGATTGCAGCTTCTGGAGGAGCGTGTAAAGGAGCTGGAGGGGGAGGTAGAGGAACTCCGCATAATTCGGGAGGCGGAGGTGGAAGTTGATAGGAGTTATAGAGAAATAGTAACTCCTAGAAATGAGGCTTGGGTCAATGCCAGGAGGAGGGGTAAGAAGCAATCGGGAAGACAATCCCCTGGGGCGGTTCCCCTCCATAATAGGTTTTCGGTGCTGGAGGCTACAGTTGAGGAGGAATCAACTGAGCATAGAGAGCAGATCTCTGGGGGTGAGCCGAGTGAGAAAGCTCAGGTGGTTAGGGGCTGTAAAAGACTGGGCCTTGTGATTGGGGACTCCACAATTAAGGGGACAGATAGGAGGGTCGGAACTAAAGGTAGGGACTCAGGGTTGGTGTGTTGCCTACCAGGGGCTGGGGTCCGGGATGTGTCTGACAGGGTATTCAGGACTCTTAGGGGGGAGGGAGATAAACCACAAGTTATTGTACATGTGGGGACACACGACATAGGGAGGATAGGGGAAGGGGATATTAGGCAGGGATTTATGGAGTTGGGGTGGAAACTAAAGGCCAAGACTGACAGAGTGGTTATCTCTGGACTCTTGCCTGTACCACGGGATAGTTTAGAGAGGAATAGGGAGAGGGAAGGTTTGAATTCATGGCTGAGGGGATGGTGCAGGAGGGAGGGGTTCAGGTACTTAAGCAATTGGGGCTCGTACTGGGGAAGGTGTGACCTCTATGAGAGGGATGGTCTACACCTTAATCAGAAGGGGACCAATATCCTGGGGGGTAAATTTGCTAAGGCCATGCAGGGAGGTTTAAACTGATTCGGGGGGGGGGGGGAGGGATCCTGAGTAGTGGGGCTGAAAGTGAGGGATGCATGGATGGGGACTGCAATGCACGGCATTGCAGAGGTGGGGTGGAGCAGGGTTTGAAATGTGTATACTTCAATGCCAGGAGTATTCGCAATAAAGTGGGTGAACTTGCAGCGTGGATCAGTACCTGGGACTTCGATGTTGTGGCTATTTCAGAGACATGGATAGAGCAGGGGCAGGAATGGATGCTGCAGGTCCCGGGGTTCAAATGTTTTAGTCGAAGTAGGGAAGGAGGTAGAAGAAGGGGAGGGGTAGCATTATTGGTCAGAGATTGTATCACAGTGTCAGAGAGGAGGTTTGATGAGGACTTATCTGTTGAGGTAGTATGGGCGGAGATTAGAAATAGGAGAGGAGAGGTCACCCTGTTGGGAGTCTTTTATAGACCTCCTAAAAGTTCTAGAGAGGTTGAGGAAAGGATTGCGGAGTCAATCCTGCTTAGGAGTGAAAGTAATAGGGCAATTGTTATGGGGGATTTTAACTTGACTAATATTGACTGGAATTGTTATAGTTCTAGCTCGTTAGAGGGGTCAGTTTTTGTTCAAAGCGTGCAGGAAGGTTTTTTGACTCAGTATGTAGACAGGCCAACTAGAGGTGAGGCTATATTGGATCTGGTGCTGGGAAATGAGCCAGACCAGGTGCTAGACTTGGAAGTTGGTGTGCATTTTGGTGATAGTGACCACAATTCGGTTACGTTCACCTTAGTGATGGAAAGGGATAGGCATGAACCTCGGGCCAGTGGTTTTAGCTGGGGGAAGGGTAATTATGAGGCTATTAGGAGAGAATTAGGAAACATAGGTTGGACTAGGAGATTACAGGGACTGGGAACGTCCGACATGTGGAGTTTTTTCAAGGAGCAGCTACTGCGAGTCTGTGATAGGTATGTCCCTGTCAGGCAAGGAGGAATTGGTAGGGCTAGGGAACCGTGGTGCACCAAAAAAGTTTCTTTGTTGGTTAAAAAGAAAAAGGAGGCTTATGTTCGGATGAGACGTGAGCACTCGGGTAGTGCACTAGAAAGCTTTAGATTGGCTAAGAGGGAGTTGAAGAGCGAGCTTAGAAGGGCTAAAAGGGGACATGAGAAGACTTTGGCGGATAGGGTTAAAGTGAATCCTAAGGCGTTCTATAGGTATGTCAAGAACAGAAGGTTGGTTAGGGCAAGTTTAGGGCCAGTTATAGATGGCAGAGGGAAGTTATGTGTGGAACCGGAGGAGATTGGTGAAGCATTGAACCAATATTTCTCTTCGGTGTTCACGCAAGGGGACATGAATATAGCTGAGGAGGACACTGGGTTGCAAGGGAGTAGAATAGACAGTATTACAGTTGATAAGGAGGATGTGCAGGATATTCTGGAGGGTCTGAAAATAGATAAATCCCCTGGTCCGGATGGGATTTATCCAAGGATTCTCTGGGAGGCAAGAGAAGTGATTGCAGAGCCTCTGGCTCTGATCTTCAGGTCGTCGTTGGCCTCTGGTATAGTACCAGAAGATTGGAGGTTAGCGAATGTTGTCCCATTGTTTAAGAAGGGGACCAGAGACTTCCCCGGGAATTATAGACCGGTGAGTCTCACTTCTGTTGTCGGCAAGATGTTGGAAAAAATTATAAGGGATAGGATTTATAGTTATTTGGAGAGTAATGAATTGATAGGTGATAGTCAGCATGGTTTTGTGGCAGGTAGGTCGTGCCTTACTAACCTTATTGAGTTTTTTGAGAAAGTGACCAAGGAGGTGGATGGGGGCAAGGCAGTGGACGTGGTATATATGGATTTTAGTAAGGCGTTTGATAAGGTTCACCATGGTAGGCTTCTGCAGAAAATGCAGATGTATGGGATTGGGGGTGATCTAGGAAATTGGATCAGGAATTGGCTAGCGGATAGGAAACAGAGGGTGGTGGTTGATAGTAAATATTCATCATGGAGTGCGGTTACAAGTGGTGTACCTCAGGGATCTGTTTTGGGGCCACTGCTGTTTGTAATATTTATTAATGATCTGGATGAGGGTATAGTTGGGTGGATTAGCAAATTTGCTGATGACACCAAAGTCGGTGGTGTGGTAGACAGTGAGGAAGGGTGTCGTAGTTTGCAGGAAGACTTAGACAGGTTGCAAAGTTGGGCCGAGAGGTGGCAGATGGAGTTTAATGCGGAGAAGTGTGAGGTAATTCACTTTGGTAGGAATAACAGATGTGTTGAGTATAGGGCTAACGGGAGGACTTTGAATAGTGTGGAGGAGCAGAGGGATCTAGGTGTATGTGTGCATAGATCCCTGAAAGTTGGGAATAAAGTAGATAAGGTTGTTAAGAAGGCATATGGTGTCTTGGCGTTTATTGGTAGGGGGATTGAATTTAGGAGTCGTAGCGTTATGTTGCAACTGTACACAACTCTGGTGCGGCCGCACTTGGAGTACTGTGTGCAGTTCTGGTCCCCACATTACAGGAAGGATGTGGAGGCTTTGGAGAGGGTGCAGAGGAGGTTTACCAGGATGTTGCCTGGTATGGAGGGGAGATCCTATGAGGA
The DNA here is from genome assembly GCF_964213995.1 of Mustelus asterias. Lineage (NCBI taxonomy): Eukaryota > Metazoa > Chordata > Chondrichthyes > Carcharhiniformes > Triakidae > Mustelus > Mustelus asterias. The sequence goes on along the minus strand of NW_027594884.1, from coordinate 4,092 downwards.
GAGGCTGAGGGATTTGGGATTGTTTTCGCTGGAAAGGCGGCGGCTAAGAGGGGATCTTATTGAAACATATAAGATGATTAGAGGTTTAGATGGGGTGGATAGTGATAGCCTTTTTCCTCTGATGGAGAAATCCAGCACGAGGGGGCATGGCTTTAAATTGAGGGGGGGTAGTTATAGAACCGATGTCAGGGGTAGGTTCTTTACCCAGAGGGTGGTGAGGGATTGGAATGCCCTGCCAGCATCAGTAGTAAATGCGCCTAGTTTGGGGGCGTTTAAGAGATCCGTAGATAGGTTCATGGACGAAAAGAAATTGGTTTAGGTTGGAGGGTCACAGTTTTTTTTTAACTGGTCGGTGCAACATCGTGGGCCGAAGGGCCTGTTCTGCGCTGTAATGTTCTATGTTCGATGTTCTAAAATCACTTTGTATCTGGCCCTGTTCAAGCTGTGTGTGTGGGATCTTGCTGTGCACACATGCTCTGTCCCCCTGCCCCATATTCCTCACACTATGACAGAGCCCCATGCTTTAAACATGAAAAGATGGAGGGGAAGGAGGGTGGGGGAGAGAGAGAGAGAAACAGGGTGAACAGAGAAGGGGTGGGGAGTGTTGGGGGTCAGTGGAGGGAGGGGTGGGGGAAAGAGACAGAAGCTCTGGGGGTGGGGGGTGTCCTCCTGCAGTGTGGGACTCCCTGTGGGATCCTGATTGCAGCATTCCCAGTCTCTCTCTCTCCCTCTCACTGTGAAGCACTCGGGAGGGAGAGGGAGCTGAAATTCAAATTCCTGAGCCTGGGGGAAAGGCTTGTTCTCAATCCCAGAGTCCTGCTTGTGTTTTCAGACAGGGCGCTGGGATTTGTGGGTGTGGATGGAGAAGATTGTTCTGTTTAACTGGGGGGTGGGAGAGAGGGGGGTTTGTTCTTTCTACCTGAGGAATAATGCAGCCTCTGTGACGAGGCCGCACTTCACGGCCTAAATCTCAGCAGCACTTTTGCATTCGCTTAATTCCCCAACAGGGTTTAAGTGGCTGAATTCAATGGTTCAATAAAATGTGCAGCAGCCGCTTCAGGGTGGGATTGTGGGTTTTCCTGCTCCCGCCCCCCTCTCATTTCCCTTTTGATTGAGAGTTTTATTTTAAACGGTCAGACAGAAACTTAGAGCATTTCAATCCAGATTCACCTCGAGGTAGAGAAACAGAGCAGAGATCAGGACAGGTTACCCAGAGACGGGGTATTGGACAGATATAGATCTGGGGGAAGTGTGTAAGAGACGGAGAGGGAGAAACAGAGGGGGGGGGGAGAGAGAGGTGACTGATAGAAGTGGGAACTTCATTGGGGCCTCCTGTGTTTATTCACTGGCCTGTCTCTGGAGTAAAGCCCCCAGAATGCTTTGACGTGTTTAATAAATTCAATATCGGGACAGTCAGGAGGCAGTTGGAAGTTCATTGCATTTGAAACTTGTTCCCATTTTGTCAGGGTTTAATAATGAGGAGGTGAAAATGAATGTTCCCCCCCCCAGTGAGATTGTGAATTTCAGCAAGTCCTGGGATCTTGCTGTGCCTTTTATTGTTTTTAATCAGCTTTTGTTTTGTTTTTAATCAAATTTCACTTTATTTTCTCTTTCTCTCTTCCAAGGAGAATTCCTTTGGAAACTTCGGCGATGCAGAGAGCGAATAGTTTTGCCGTGAGGAATCCTCGGACAAGAGCTATAACCAGAGAGAAAAATATTAATAAAAGTCCCCGTGTCTTTGTGGTTCATTTTTATTCACAGATCGACTGGTGGGGCTTTTACACTGAGGGTTAGTGGTCTGGGTGTCAGGGGGAGGGGGTATTCCCAGTGATCCCTGCTCCAATGTAATCCCACAGATTTCAATCCCTCTCCCTGAAGCTCTGTCTGTGCAACTCCCCCATCCTCAGAACTGTTTCTCCACATCTTTCCAATCCCTGTCTCTCCCCATCCTTTATACCTCAGCCTCTCAATCTTTCCCCCTTTTCTCTCCTTCTCTCTATCTTTCACTCTCTCTCTGAAACTTTGTCACTCTGTCTTGCCAAAGCCCCCCTTTCTATTTGTCTCGACATCTCACTTTGTATCTCAGCCTCTCTGGACATCTCTCCCTCTCTCTTTGTGGATCATTTTATCAATCACAGCAGCCTCCTCTCCGTCTCTCTCTCTCTCTCTCTCTCTGCTCCCCCTCTATCTCTGCTCCCTCTCTGTGACTCATTCTGTCTGAAGTACAGCAGCATTCTCTCTCACTCCCCATCTCTATATCTTTTCACAATAACTTCATTGCAGTGTTAATGTAAGCCTACTTGTGATTAACAAATAAAATTTTAACTTTAACTCTGCTTTTATTTGTCTCTTATCTCTCTCTATCTCCTTCACTCTCTCTATCTGCTTCCCCCTCTCTCTGATCTCTGCTTCCTTCTCTGTGAATCAGTCTGAATTACAGTCGCATCCTCCCCATCTCCATCTCTCTGATCTCTGCTTCCCCCTCTCTGTGAATCATTCCGTCTGAATTACAGCAGCATTCTCTCTAACTCCATCTCTACTTCTCTGTCTCTTATCTCTCTCTCTCTCTCTCTGCTCTTTCGTGGGGGACGGGCCAGATCACGGGTTTGCTGTTCACAAGCAGCAAAGGACCAGGAACGCAGAGGGAGGGAATCGGGGGCAATTCAGAGGGATTCAGCACTGCTGAAAGGGGGGAGTGTGTAATACAGGGGCTTGTTCAGAGCCAGGGGCTATTAGACAGAGAGGGAAGGGGCCGGTGGGGGAGGCTGTTGTACAAGAGGGGGGAATATTATAACACAGGCTGACCAGAGTCAGGGGTTATCAGAGAAAGGGGGCAATGGAGATGGGGGGGAAGAATAAGACAGGGGGTCTGTTGTACAGGATGGGGGTGGGGGATGTTATAACAGTGTCAGGGGAATTAGTCATTTGAACGTTAATGTTTAAAATGGGCAGAGTTTCCACATCCAACTCCACCAGGAGCTGTTTACAGGGGGGTGGTGGACGGGGATGGACGCGCGGTGGGGGGGGGGTACTAATTAGAAAGGGGGGGATCTGTCAGTCCAGAGGCTGTTCACAGGGAGGGAGTGGGAATTTGCCAGGTTGAGAGGGGGGGCGGGGGGAAAGAGGGGAACTTAGAGGGATATTCAGCTGGGGGGCTTTGAAGATGGTTTGGGCAGTGGGGGGAGCGGGGTACGGGGCTCAAAGGGAAGGATCGGGAGATTTAGAGGGATTGTGAGGAGGGACGACAGAATTGGCTGGAGTGGGGGGGGGGGAATTGAGAGGGATTAAAGGGGGAGAGTGGAGAGGGAGACTCAGGGATTGTGGTCGGGAATTAGAGGGATTCGGGGATTTAAGGGTCTCATGGGGACTTTGGGATTTAGCGGGGCTGAGAGGGAGGGAATCGGGGGGAATTGAGGGGGATTCGGGAAGGGGGGGCTTAGAGGGGGATTTCTGGGGTTCTGAGGGATACAGGAGGGATTGGGGGGCTTACGGGGATTACAAGACATGGTTTGGTGCTCAGACAGATTGAAGGGGTGGGATTGGAGAGGGAGCAGGATTCGGGGGCAGAGGAATGTGGCGAGGGTGGGGGCGATCTCGGGAGACATTCAGGGGGGATTCTAGAGGAATCTCAGGGGCTTAGAATCTGGGGAGGGTCTGGATGGGGTAGGGAGTCAGAGAGGGAGTTTAGCGGGAGGAGGGGATGGGGAGTCGGGGTGGAGGGGAAAGGGATTGAGGGCGGGGTGGATTCATAGGGATTTGGGAGGGGGGAAATTCAGAGAGGGATTTAGGGTGGGGCCTTGCATCAGGGTTAGAATTGGGGGGGTGTCGAGCGATTCGGAAGCGGGGGGGGGGGTGACTCAGAGGGATTCAGGGGTGGGGAGGACTGAGGAAGGATTGGGTGCAGGCGTCAGGGGGGCTTGGGTTTGGCAGGGGGGCAGAGGGAGCCTTTGGGGGGGGGGTGCTGATGAATTGGGGCAGGAACTTGGAGGATTCAGGGGGCTGAGAGTCAGATTGGCGGTGGGTGTCAGAGAGATTGGGGGTGCTTAGAGTCGGATGAAAGGAGATCGGGCAGAGGGACAGGGAATCAGGTGG
>NW_027594883.1:0-11000 GCF_964213995.1 Mustelus asterias | reverse complement strand
ATCCTATCTATGTCCCTCTGTAACTTCTGACATCCCTCCAGACTATCCACAACCCCACCAACATTCGTGTCGTCGGCAAACTCATAGAATCATAGAATCATAGAAACCCTACAGTGCAGAAGGAGGCCATTCGGCCCATCGAGTCTGCACCGACCACAATCCCACCCAGGCCCTACCCCCACATATTTACCCGCTAATCCCTCAAACCTGCGCATCTCAGGGACAATTTTAACCTGGCCAATCAACCTAACCCGCACATCTTTGGACTGTGGGAGGAAACCGGAGCACCCGGGGGAAACCCACGCAAACACGAGGAGAATGTGCAAACTCCACACAGACAGTGACCCGAGCCGGGAATCGAACCCAGGACCCAGGAGCTGTGAAGCAGCAGTGCTAACCACTGTGCTACCGTGCCGCCCCCCACTGTGCTACCGTGCCGCCCAATCCCTCCACTTCCTCATCCAGGTCATTTATGAAAATGACAAACAGCAAGGGTCGCTGTCCCTTGCTCTCTGTCCCTCTCTCTCTCTCTCGCTCTCTGTCCCTCTCTCTCTCTCGCTCTCTGTCCCTCTCTCTCTCTCGCTCTCTGTCCTTCTCTCTGTCTCGCTCTCTGTCCTTCTCTCTCTCTCGCTCTCTGTCCCTCTCTCTCTCTCGTTCTCTGTCCCTCTCACTCTCTCGCTCTCTGTCCCCCTCTCTCTCTCTCTCTCCACCTCTCTCTGTCCCCCTATCTCTGTCCCTCTCTCTCTCTCTCTGTCCCTCTCTGTCTATCTCTCTCTCTCTCTCTCTGTCCCCCTCTCTCTGTCCCTCACTCTCTCTCACTGGCCCTCTCTCTCTCTCTGTCCCTCTCTCTCTCTCTCTGTCCCTCTCTCTACGTCACTCTGTCCCCCTCTCTCGCTCTCTGTCCCTCTCTCTCTCGCTCCCTGTCCCTCTCTCTCTCTCGGTCCCCCTCCCTCTCTCTGTCCCTCTCTCTCTCTGTCCCTCTCTCTGTCCCTCTCTCTATCTCACTCTGTCGCTCTCTCTCTCTCTCTCTCTCTCTGTCCCTCTCTCTCTTTATCCCTCTTTCTCTCTCTGTCCCTCTCTCTCATGGTCCCTCTCTCTCTCTCCGTCCGTCTCTCTCTCTCTCTCTCTCTGTTCCTCTCACTCTCTGTCCCTCTCTCACTCTCTCTCTCTGTATCTCTCTCTCTCTGTCCCTCTCCCTCTCTCTCTCTGTCCATCTCTCTCTCTCTCTCTGTGTCCCTCTCTCTCTTTCTCTCTCTGTCCCTCTCTCTCTCTGTCCCTCTCTCTCTCTCTCTGTCCGTCTCTCTCTCTCTCTGTTCCTCTCTCTCTCTCTCTGTCCCTCTCTCTCTGTCCCTCTCCTCCCTGCCTCTCTGTCCCGCTCTCCCTCTGTCCCTCTCTCTCTCTCTCTGTCCCTCTCTCTGTGTCCCTCTCTCTCTCTGTCCCTCTCTCTTTTTCTATCTCTGCCCCTCTCTCTCTCTGTCCCTCTCTCTCTCTCTCCCTGTCCCACTCTCTCTCTCCCTGTCCCTCTCTCTCTCTCTCTCTGTCCCTCTCTCTCTGTCCCTCCCTCTCTCTCTCTGTCCCTCTCTCTCTCTGTCCCTCTCTCTCTCTCTCTGTCCCTCTCTCTCTCTCTCTGTCCCTCTCTCTCTCTCTGTCCCTCTCTCTCTCTCTGTCCCTCTCTCTCTGTCCCTCTCTCTCTCTCTGTCCCTCTCTCGCTCTCTGTCCCTCTCTCTCTCTCTCTGTCCCTCTCTCTCTGTCCTTCTCTGTCCCTCTCTCTCTCTCTGTCCCTCTCTCTCTCTCTCTCTCTGTCCCTCTCTCTCTCTCTCTGTCCCTCTCTCTCTCTCTCTCTCTGCGTCCCTCTCTCTCTTTCCCTCTCTGTCCCTCTCTCTCTCGGTCCCTCTCTCTCTCTTTCTCCGTCCGTCTCTCTCTCTGTCCCTCTCTCTCTCTCTGTTCCTCTCTCTCTGTCTCTCTGTCCCTCTCTCTCTCTCTCTCTGTGTCCCTCTCTCTGTCCCTCTCTCTCTCTCTCTCTCTCTGTCCCTCTCTCTCTCTCTCTCACTCTGTGTCCCTCTCCCTATCCCTCTCTCTGTCCCTCTCTCTCTCACAGTTCCTCTCTCTCTCTCTCTGTCCCTCTCTCTCTCGCTCTTTCTGTCCCCCTCTCTCTCTGTCCCTCTCTCTCTCTCCCTCTCTGTCCTTCTCTCTCTCTCTGTCCCTCTCTCTCTCTGTCCCCCTCTCTCTCTCTCTGTCCCCCTCTCTTTCTCTGTCCCTCTCTCCCTCACTCTCTGTCCCACCCTCTCTCTCTCTCTGTCCCTCCCACTCTCTCTCTCTCCTGTCCCTCCCTCTCTCTCTCTCTCTCTGTCTCTCTCTCTGTCCCTCTCTCTCACTCTCTGTCCCTTTCTCTCTCTCTGTCCCTCTCTCTCTCTATCGCTCTTTCTGTCCCCTCTCTCTCTGTCCCCCTCTCTCTCTCTGTGTCTCTCTCTCTCTCTCTCTGTCCCTCTCTCTCTCTCTGTCCCTCTCTCTCTCCCTCTCTCTCTCCCTCTCTGTCTCTCTCTCTCTGTCCCTCTCCCTCTCTCTCTGTCCCTCTCTCCCTCTCGCTCTTTCTGTCCCCCTCTCTCTCTGTCCCTCTCTCTCTCTCTGTCTCTCTCTCTCTCTGTCCCTCTCTCTCTCTGTCCCTCTCTCTCTCTCTCTGTCCCTCTCTCTCTCTCTCTGTCCCTCTCTGTCCCTCTCTCTCTCTCTCTGTGTCCCCCTCTCACTCTCTCTCTGTCCCCTTCTCTCTCTCTCCCTCTGTCTTTCTCTCTCTGTCCCTCTCTCCCTCTCTCTCTGTCGCTATCTCTCTCTTTCTCTGTCCCTCCCTCTCTCTCTGTCCCTCCCACTCTTCTCTCTGTCCCTCCCTCCCTCTCTGTCTCTCTCTCTCTCTGTACCTCTCTCTCTCTCTCTCTGTCCCTCTCTCTCTCTCTCTCTGTCCGTCTCTCTCTCTCTGTCCCTCTCTCCCTCTCTCTCTGTCCCAATCTCTCTCTTTCTCTGTCCATCCCTCTCTCTCTCTCTGTCCCTCCCTCTCTTCTCTCTGTCCCTCCCTCCCTCTCTCTCTCTCTCTCCGTCTCTCTCTCTCTGTACCTCTCTCTCTCTCTCTCTGTCCCTCTCTCTCTCTCTCCCTGTCCGTCTCTCTCTCTCTCTGTCCCTCTTTCTCTCTGTCCCTCTCTCTCTCTCTCTGTCTCTCTCTCTCTCTCTCTGTCCCTCTCTCTCTCTGTCCCTCTCTCTCTCTCTGTCCCTCTCTCTCTCTCTCTGTCCCTCTCTCTGTCTCTCTCTCTCTCTGTCCCTCTCTCTCTCTCTGTCCCTCTCTCTGTCTCTCTCTCTCTCTGTCCCTCTCTCTCTCTCTCTCTGTCCCTCTCTCTCGCTCTCTCTGTCCCTCTCTCTCGCTCTCTCTGTCCCTCTCTCTCGGTCCCTCTCTCTCGGTCCCTCTCTCTCGGTCCCTCTCTCTCTCTGTCCCTCTCACTCTCTGTCCTCTCTCTCTCTGTCCCTCTCTCTCTCTGTCCCTCTCTCTCTCTGTCCCTCTCTCTCTGTCCCTCTCTCTCACTCTCTGACCCTCTCTCTCACTCTCTGTCCCTCTCTCTCACTCTCTGTCCCTCTCTCTCTCTCTGTCCCTCTCTCTCTCTCTGTCCCTCTCTCTCTCTCTGTCCCTCTCACTCTCTCTGTCCCTCTCTCTCTCTCTCTGTCCCTCTCTCTCTGTCCCTCTCTCTCTCTCAGTCCCTCTCATTCTCTCTGTCCCTCTCTCTCTCTCTGTCCCTCTCTCCCTCACTCTCTGTGCCTCCCTCTCTCTCTCTCTGTCCCTCCCTCTCTCTCTCTCTCTCTGTCCCTCTCTCTCTCTCTCTGTCCCTCTCTCTCTCTCTCTGTCCCTCTCTCTCTCTTTCTGTCCCCCTCTCTCTCTGTCCCTCTCTCTCTCTCTCTGTCTCTCTCCCTCACTCTCTCTCTCTCTGTCCCTCCCTCTCTCTCTCTCCTGTCCCTCCCTCTCTCTCTCTCTCTCTGTCTCTCTCTCTGTCCCTGTCTCTCTCTCTCTGTCCCTCTCTCTCTCTCTCTGTCCCTCACTCTCTCTCGCTCTGTCTGTCCCCCTCTCTCTCTGTCCCTCTCTCTCACTCTGTCTCTCTCTCTCTCTCTCTCTGTCCCTCTCTCTCTCTCTCTGTCCCCCTCTCTCTCTCTCTCCCTCTCTGTCTCTCTCTCTCTCTGTCCCTCTCTCCCTCTCTCTCTGTCCCTCTCTCCCTCTCTCTCTGTCCCTCTCTCTCTCTCTCTGTCCCTCCCTGTCTCTCTCCCTGTCCCTCCCTCTCTCTCTCACTCTGTCCCTCCCTCTCTCTCTCTCTCTCTCCCTTCCTCTCTCTCTCTCTCTGTCTCTCTCTCTCTGTCCCTCTCTCTCTGTCCCTCTCTCCCTCCCTCTCTCTCTCTCTCTCTCTCTGTCCCTCTCTCTCTCTGTCCCCCTCTCTCTCTGTCCCTCTCTCTCTGTCCCTCTCTCTCTCTGTCCCTCTCTCTCTATCTCTGCCTCTCTCTCTCTCTGTCCCTCTCTCTCTCTCTGTCCCTCTCTCTCGCTCTCTCTGTCACTCTCCCTCTCACTCTCTTTCTCTGTCCCCCCGCCCCTTTCTCTCTGTCCCTCTCTCTCTGTCCCTCTCTCTCTCTGTCCCTCTCTCTCTCTGTCCCTCTCTCTCTCTGTCCCTCTCTCTCTGTCCCTCTCTCTCTCTCTGTCCTCTCTCTCACTCTGTCCCTCTCTCTCACTCTGTCCCTCTCTCTCACTCTCTGTCCCTCTCTCTCACTCTCTGTCCCTCTCTCTCTCTCTGTCCCTCTGTCTCTCTCTCTGTCCTCTCTCTCTCTGTCTCTCTCTCTCTCTCTGTCCCTCTCTCTCTCTCTGTCCCTCTCTCTCGCTCTCTCTGTCCCTCTCTCTCGCTCTCTCTGTCCCTCTCTCTCTCTCTGTCCCTCTCTCTCGCTCTCTCTGTCCCTCTCTCTCGCTCTCTCTGTCCCTCTCTCTCTCTCTGTCCCTCTCTCTCTCTGTCTCTCTCTCTCTCTCTGTCCCTCTCTCTCTCTCTGTCCCTCTCTCTCGCTCTCTCTGTCCCTCTCTCTCTGTCCTCTCTCTCTCTCTGTCCCTCTCTCTCACTCTCTGTCCCTCTCTCTCACTCTCTGTCCCTCTCTCTCTCTCTGTCCCTCTCTCTCTCTCTGTCCCTCTCTCTCTCTCTGTCCCTCTCTCTCTCTGTCTCTCTCTCTCTCTCTGTCCCTCTCTCTCTCTCTGTCCCTCTCTCTTGCTCTCTCTGTCCCTCTCTCTCTCTGTCCCTCTCTCTCGCTCTCTCTGTCCCTCTCTCTCTCTCTCTCTGTCCCCCCGACCCTCTCTCTCTGTCCCTCTCTCTCTGTCCCTCTCTCTCTGTCCCTCTCTCTCTGTCCCTCCCTCTCTTTGTCCCTCTCTCTCTCTGTCCCTCTCTCTCTCTGTCCCTCTCTCTCTGTCCCTCTCTCTCTCTGTCCCTCTCTCTCACTCTGTCCCTCTCTCACACACTCTGTCCCTCTCACTCTCTCTGTCCCTCTCTCTCTGTCCCTCTCTCTCTCTGTCCGTCTCTCTCTCTCTGTCCCTCTCTCTCTCTGTGTCCGTCTCTCTCTCTGTCCCTCTCTCTCTCTCTCTGTCTCTCTCTCTCTCTCTCTCTGTCCCTCTCTCTCTGTCCCTCTCTCTCTCTCTCTGTCCCTCTCATTCTCTGTCCCTCTCTCTCTCTCTGTCCCTCTCTCCCTCACTCTCTGTCCCTCCCTCTCTCGCTCTGTCCCTCCCTCTCTCTCTCTCTGTCTCTCTCTCTGTCCCTCTCTCTGTCTCTCTGTCCTCTCTCTCTCTCTCTCTGTCCCTCTCTCTCTCTCACTCTTTCTGTCCCCCTCTCTCTCTGTCCCTCTCTCTCTCTGTAATCTCTCTCGCTCTCCTGTCCCTCTCTCTCTCTCTCTGTCCCTCTCTCTCACTCTCTGTCCCTCTCTCTCTCTCTGTCCCTCTGTCTCTCTCTCTGTCCCTCTCTCTCTCTGTCTCTCTCTCTCTCTCTGTCTCTCTCTCTCTCTGTCCCTCTCTCTCTCTCTGTCCCTCTCTCTCGCTCTCTCTGTCCCTCTCTCTCGCTCTCTCTGTCCCTCTCTCTCTCTGTCCCTCTCTCTCTCTGTCTCTCTCTCTCTCTCTGTCCCTCTCTCTCTCTCTCTGTCTCTCTCTCTCTCTCTCTCTGTCCCTCTCTCTCTGTCCCTCTCTCTCTCTCTCTGTCCCTCTCATTCTCTGTCCCTCTCTCTCTCTCTGTCCCTCTCTCCCTCACTCTCTGTCCCTCCCTCTCTCGCTCTGTCCCTCCCTCTCTCTCTCTCTGTCTCTCTCTCTGTCCCTCTCTCTGTCTCTCTGTCCCTCTCTCTCTCTCTCTCTGTCCCTCTCTCTCTCTCACTCTTTCTGTCCCCCTCTCTCTCTGTCCCTCTCTCTCTCTGTAATCTCTCTCGCTCTCCCTGTCCTCTCTCGCTCTCTCTGTCCCTCTCTCTCTCTCTCTCTGTCCCCCCGACCCTCTCTCTCTGTCCCTCTCTCTCTGTCCCTCTCTCTCTGTCCCTCTCTCTCTGTCCCTCCCTCTCTTTGTCCCTCTCTCTCTCTGTCCCTCTCTCTCTCTGTCCCTCTCTCTCTGTCCCTCTCTCTCACTGTCCCTCTCTCTCACTCTGTCCCTCTCTCACACACTCTGTCCCTCTCACTCTCTCTGTCCCTCTCTCTCTGTCCCTCTCTCTCTCTGTCCGTCTCTCTCTCTCTGTCCCTCTCTCTCTCTGTGTCCGTCTCTCTCTCTGTCCCTCTCTCTCTCTCTCTGTCTCTCTCTCTCTCTCTCTCTGTCCCTCTCTCTCTGTCCCTCTCTCTCTGTCCCACTCTCTCTGTCCCACTCTCTCTGTCCCTCCCTCTCTCTGTCCCTCTCTCGCACTCTCTGTCCCTCTCTCTCACTCTCTGTCCCTCTCTCTCACTCTCTGTCCCTCTCTCTCACTCTCTGTCCCTCTCTCTGTCTCTCTCTCTCTCTCTGTTCCTCTCTCTCTCTCTGTCCTTCTCTCTCTCTCTCTGTCCCTCTCTCTCTCTCTGTCCCTCTCTCTCTCTCTGTCCCTCTCTCTCTCTCTGTCCCTCTCTCTCTCTCTGTCCCTCTCTCTCTCTGTTCTGTTCCTCTCTCTTTCTCTGTCCCTCTCTCTCTCTCTCTGTCCCTCTCTCTCTCTCTGTCCCTCTCTCTCTCTCTGTCCCTCTCGCTCTCTCTGTCCCTCTCTCTCTGTCCCTCTCTCTCTCTCTGTCCCTCTCTCTCACTCTCTGTCCCTCTCTCTCACTCTCTGTCCCTCTCTCTCTCTCTGTCCCTCTCTCTCTCTCTGTCCCTCTCTCTCTCTCTGTCCCTCTCTCTCTCTCTCTGTCCCTCTCTCTCTCTCTGTCCCTCTCTCTTGCTCTCTCTGTCCCTCTCTCTCTCTCTGTCCCTCTCTCTCGCTCTCTCTGTCCCTCTCTCTCTCTCTCTCTGTCCCCCCGACCCTCTCTCTCTGTCCCTCTCTCTCTGTCCCTCTCTCTCTGTCCCTCTCTCTCTGTCCCTCCCTCTCTTTGTCCCTCTCTCTCTCTGTCCCTCTCTCTCTCTGTCCCTCTCTCTCTGTCCCTCTCTCTCACTGTCCCTCTCTCTCACTCTGTCCCTCTCTCACACACTCTGTCCCTCTCACTCTCTGTCCCTCTCTCTCTGTCCCTCTCTCTCTCTGTCCGTCTCTCTCTCTCTGTCCCTCTCTCTGTGTCCGTCTCTCTCTCTGTCCCTCTCTCTCTCTCTCTGTCTCTCTCTCTCTCTCTGTCCCTCTCTCTCTGTCCCTCTCTCTCTCTCTCTCTGTCCCTCTCATTCTCTGTCCCTCTCTCTCTCTCTCTGTCCCTCTCTCCCTCACTCTCTGTCCCTCTCTCGCTCTGTCCCTCCCTCTCTCTCTCTCTCTCTCTCTGTCTCTCTCTCTGTCCCTCTCTCTGTCCCTCTGTCCCTCTCTCTCTCTCTCTCTGTCCCTCTCTCTCTCTCACTCTTTCTGTCCCCCTCTCTCTCTGTCCCTCTCTCTCTCTGTAATCTCTCTCGCTCTCCCTGTCCCTCTCTCTCTCTCTCTGTCCCTCTCTCTCTCTCTCTGTCCCTCTCTCTCTACCTCTCTGTCCCTCTCTCTCTCTGTCCCTCTCTCTCTCTCTGTCCCTCTCTCTCTCTCTGTCCCTCTCTCTCTCTGTCCGTCTCTCTCTCTCTGTCCTCTCTCTCTCTCTGTCCCTCTCTCTCTGTCCCTCTCTGTCCCTCTCTCTCTCTCTGTCCCTCTCTCTCTCTCGCTCTTTCTGTCCCCCTCTCTCTCTGTCCCTCTCTCTCTCTCTCTCTGTAATCTCTCTCGCTCTCCCTGTCCCTCTCTCACTCTCTCTGTAATCTCTCTCGCTCTCCCTGTCCCTCTCTCTCTCTCTCTCTGTCCCTCTCTCTCTCTCTCTCTGTCCCTCTCTCTCTCTCTCTCGTCCCTCTCTCTCTACTCTCTGTCCCTCTCTCTCTCTGTCCCTCTCTCTCTCTCTGTCCGTCTCTCTCTCTGTCCCTCTCTCTCTCTGTCTCTCTCTCTCTCTGTCCCTCTCTCTCTGTCCCTCTCTCTCTGTCCCTCTCTCTCTCTCTATCTGTCCCTCTCTCTCTCTCTGTCCGTCTCTCTCTCTGTCCCTCTCTCTCTCTCTGTCTCTCTCTCTCTCTGTCCCTCTCTCTCTGTCCCTCTCTCTCTGTCCCTCTCTCTCTCTCTATCTGTCCCTCTCATTCTCTCTGTCCCTCTCTCTCTCTCTGTCCCTCTCTCTCTCTCTGTCCCTCTCTCTCTCTCTGTCCCCTCTCTCACTCTCTGTCCCTCTCTCTCTCTCTGTCCCTCTCTCTCTCTCTGTCCCTCTCTCTCTGTCTCTCTCTCTCTCTCTCTCTGTCCTCTATCTCTCTCTGTCCCTCTCTCTTGCTCTCTCTGTCCCTCTCTCTCTCTCTGTCCCTCTCTCTCGCTCTCTCAGTCCCTCTCTCTCTCTCTCTCTCTCTCTGTCCCCCCGACCCTCTCTCTCTCTCTCTCTGTCCCCCCGACCCTCTCTCTCTGTCCCTCTCTCTCTGTCCCTCTCTCTCTGTCCCTCTCTCTCTGTCCCTCCCTCTCTTTGTCCCTCTCTCTCTCTGTCCCCTCTCTCTCTCTGTCCCTCTCTCTCTGTCCCTCTCTCTCTCTCTGTCCCTCTCTCTCACTCTGTCCCTCTCTCACACACTCTGTCCCTCTCACTCTCTCTGTCCCTCTCTCTCTGTCCCTCTCTCTCTCTGTCCGTCTCTCTCTCTCTGTCCCTCTCTCTCACTCTCTGTCCCTCTCTCTCTCTCTCCCTCTCTCTCTCTCTGTCTCTCTCTCTCTCTCTGTCCCTCTCTCTCTGTCCCTCTCTCTCTCTCTCTGTCCCTCTCATTCTCTGTCCCTCTCTCTCTCTCTGTCCCTCTCTCCCTCACTCTCTGTCCCTCCCTCTCTCGCTCTGTCCCTCCCCCTCTCTCTCTCTCTCTGTCTCTCTCTCTGTCCCTCTCTCTGTCTCTCTGTCCCTCTCTCTCTCTCTCTCTGTCCCTCTCTCTCTCTCGCTCTTTCTGTCCCCCTCACTCTCTGTCCCTCTCTCTCTCTCTGTAATCTCTCTCGCTCTCCCTGTCCCTCTCTCTCTCTCTCTCTGTCCTCCCTCTCTCTCTCTGTCCCTCTCTCTCTACCTCTCTGTCCCTCTCTCTCTCTGTCCCTCTCTCTCTCTCTGTCCCTCTCTCTCTCTCTGTCCCTCTCTCTCTCTCTGTCCGTCTCTCTCTCTGTCCCTCTCTCTCTCTGTCTCCTCTCTCTCTCTCTCTCCTCTCTCTCTCTCTCTGTCCCTCTCATTCTCTCTGTCCCTCTCTCACTCTCTGTCCCTCTCTCTCTCTCTGTCCCTCTCTCTCTCTCTGTCCCTCTCTCCCTCACTCTCTGTCCCTCCTCTCTCTCTCTCTGTCCCACCCTCTCTCTCCCTCCTGTCCCTCTCTCTCTCTCTGTCTCTCACTGTCTCTCTCTCTGTCCCTCTCTCTCTCTCTGTCCCTCTCTCTCTCTGTCCCTCTCTCTCTCTGTCCCTCTCTCTCTCTCCTGTCCCTCTCTCTCTACCTCTCTGTCCCTCTCTCTCTCCCTCTCTCTCTCTGTGACCCCCTCTATCTCTCTCTCTGTCCCCCTCTCTCTCTCTCACCCTCTGTCTCTCTCTCTCTGTCCCTCTCTCCCTCTCTCTCTGTCACACTCTCTCTCTCTCTGTCCCTCCCTGTCTCTCTCTCTGTCCCTCCCTCTCTCTCTCACTCTGTCCCTCCCTCTCTCTCTGTCTCACTCTCTCTGTCTGTCCTTCTCTCTGTCCCTCTCTCTCTGTGTCCCTCTCTCCCTCTCTCTATCCCTCTCTCTCTCTCTCTCTGTCCCTCTCTCTCTCTCTTTGTCTCTCTCTCCCTCTGTCCCTCTCTCTCTCTCTCTGTCCCTCTCTCTCGCTCTCTGTGTCCCTCTCTCGCTCTCTCTGTCCCTCTCTCTCGCTCTCTCTGTCCCTCTCTGTCCCCCGCCCCTCTCTCTCTGTCCCTCTCTCTCTGTACCTCTCTCTCTGTCGCTCTCGCTCTCTGTCGCTCTCTCTCTGTGACCCTCTCTCTCTCTGTCCCCCTCTCTCTCTGTCCCTCTCTCTCTCTGTCCCTCACTCTCTCTGTCCCTCACTCTCTCTGTCCCTCTCTCTCTGTCCCTCTCTCTCTGTCCCTCTCTCTCTGTCCCACTCTCTCTGTCCCTCCCTCTCTCTCTGTCCCTCTCTCTCTCTCTGTCCCTCTCTCTCACTCTCTGTCCCTCTCTCTCACTCTCTGTCCCTCTCTCTCACTCTCTGTCCCTCTCTCTCTGTCTCTCTCTCTCTCTCTGTTCCTCTCTCTTTCTCTGTCCCTCTCTCTCTCTCTGTCCCTCTCTCTCTCTCTGTCCCTCTCTCTCTCTCTGTCCCTCTCTCTCTCTCTCTGTCCCTCTCTCTTTCTCTGTCCCTCTCTCTCTCTTTCTGTCCC
>NW_027594882.1:0-11027 GCF_964213995.1 Mustelus asterias | reverse complement strand
CCACAGTGCGGCGCTCCCTCAGCACTGACCCTCCCCACAGTGCGGCGCTCCCTCAGCACTGACCCTCCCACAGTGCGGCGCTCCCTCAGCACCGACCCTCCCCACACAGTGCGGCACTCCCTCAGCACCGACCCTCCCAAACTGTGCGGCGCTCCCTCAGCACTGACCCTCCCACACAGTGCGGCGCTCCCTCAGCACTGACCCTCCCACAGTGCGGCACTCCCTCAGCACTGACCCTCCCACAGTGCGGCACTCCCTCAGCACTGACCCTCCCACAGTGCGGCGCTCCCTCAGCACTGACCCTCCCACAGTCCGGCGCTCCCTCAGCACTGACCCTCCCACAGTGCGGCGCTCCCTCAGCACTGACCCTCCCCACAGTGCGGCGCTCCCTCAGCACTGACCCTCCCACAGTGCGGCGCTCCCTCAGCACTGACCCTCCCACAGTGCGGCACTCCCTCAGCGCTGACCCTCCCACAGTGCGGCGCTCCCTCAGCACTGACCCTCCCACAGTGCGGCGCTCCCTCAGCACTGACCCTCCCACAGTGCGGCGCTCCCTCAGCACCGACCCTCCCCACAGTGCGGCGCTCCCTCAGCACTGACCCTCCCACAGTGCGGTGCTCCCTCGGCACTGACCCTCCCACAGTGCGGCGCTCCCTCAGCACCGACCCTCCCACAGTGCGGCACTCCCTCAGCACCGACCCTCCCACAGTGCGGCGCTCCCTCAGCACTGACCCTCCCACACAGTGCGGCGCTCCCTCAGCACTGACCCTCCCACAGTGCGGCACTCCCTCAGCACTGACCCTCCCACAGTGCGGCACTCCCTCAGCACTGACCCTCCCACAGTGCGATGCTCCCTCGGCACTGACCCTCCCACAGTGCGGCGCTCCCTCAGCACCGACCCTCCCCACACAGTGCGGCACTCCCTCAGCACCGACCCTCCCACACAGTGTGGCGCTCCCTCAGCACCGACCCTCCCACAGTGCGGCGCTCCCTCAGCACCGACCCTCCCACACAGTGCGGCACTCCCTCAGCACCGACCCTCCCACAGTGCGGCGCTCCCTCAGCACCGACCCTCCCACAGTGCGGCGCTCCCTCAGCACTGACCCTCCCACAGTGCGGCGCTCCCTCAGCACTGACCCTCCCACAGTGCGGCACTCCCTCAGCACCGACCCTCCCACAGTGCGGCACTCCCTCAGCACTGACCCTCCCACAGCGGTGAGAGACAGTATCTTGTCTGAAGGTTTAGCTCTGTTCTTTATCTTATTACTTGGACAATAATCGCTATCAGAAACATTCAAGCCAATCTTTGTTGGTCTGGGATTATGCACTAGACTTAATTGCTTGGTGAACTCACGGACGCCCTACTTGAGTCCATTCAGGAACAGAACCGGCCTGGGGGGAATACAGACCTCTTTGTTCTACTCTGTGGCTTCGATTCACAACTCAGAACAACCCTTCTTCTGTTAACTTGCAATGTCCCTTAACCCACCTCCCCGTTACAACTCCCCCGTGGGAGCGAGTCCCACATTCTCCCCCCCCTCCGTGGGAGCGAGTCCCACATTCTCTCTCCCCCGTGGGAGTGAGTCCCACATTTCCCCCCAATGGGAGGCGAGTCCCACATTCTCCCCCCTCCGTGGGAGCGAGTCCCACATTCTCCCCCCTCCGTGGGAGCGAGTCCCACATTCTCCCCCCCTCCGTGGGAGCGAGTCCCACATTCTCCCCCCTCCGTGGGAGCGAGTCCCACATTCTCTCCCCTCCGTGGGAGCGAGTCCCACATTCTCCCCCCAATGGGAGCGAGTCCACATTCTCCCCCCTCCGTGGGAGCGAGTCCCACATTTCTCCCCCCTCCGTGGGAGCGAGTCCCACATTTCTCCCCCCCGTGGGAGCGAGTCCCACATTCTCCCCCCCGTGGGAGCGAGTCCCACATTCTCCCCCCCCGTGGGAGCGAGTCCCACATTCCCCCCCTCCGGTGGGAGCGAGTCCCACATTCTCCCCCCCGTGGGAGTGAGTCCCACATTCTCCCCCCAATGGGAGCGAGTCCCACATTCTCCCCCCTCCGTGGGAGCGAGTCCCACATCTCCCCCCGTGGGAGCGAGTCCCACATTCTCCCCCCTCCGTGGGAGCGAGTCCCACATTCTCCCCCCGTGGGAGCGAGTCCCACATTCTCCCCCCGTGGGAGCGAGTCCCACATTCTCCCCCCCCGTGGGAGCGAGTCCCACATTCTCCCCCCACTCTCCCCGTGGGAGCGAGTCCCACATTCTCCCCCCCCGTGGGAGCGAGTCCCACATTCTCCCCCCCACGTGCCTTCATCGACCGGGGCATTGAGTTTAAAAATTGGCAAGTCATGATTGGTCAAAATTGGTCAAGAAGGCATATGGCATGCTTGCCTTTATAGGACGGGCACAGAGTATAAAGTTGGGGTCTGATGTTGCAGTTGTATAGAACGTTGGTTCGGCCGCATTTGGAATACTGCGTCCAGTTCTGGTCGCCGCACTACCCAGAAGGACGTGGAGGCTTTGGAGAGAGTGCAGAGGAGGTTTTACCAGGATGTTGCCTGGTATGGAGGGGCTTAGCTATGAGGAGAGATTGGGTAAACTGGGGTTGTTCTCCCTGGAAAGACGGAGGATGAGGGGAGACTTAATAGAGGTGTACAAGATTATGAAAGGCATAGATAGGGTGAACGGTGGGAAGCTTTTCCCCAGGTCGGTGGTGACGTTCACGAGGGGTCATAGGTTCAAGGTGAGGGGGAGGGGAGGTTTAACACGGATATCAGAAGGACGTATTTTACACAGAGGGTGGTGGGGGCCTGGAATGCGCTGCCGGGCAAGGTGGTGGAGGCGGACACACTGGGGAACGTTTAAGACTTATCTAGACAGCTATATGAACGGAGTGGGAATGGAGGGATACAAAAGAATGGTCTAGTTTGGACCAGGGAGCGGCGCGGGCTTGGAGGGGCCGAAGGGGCCTGTTCTGTGCTGTACTGTTCTTTGTTCATGTTGCAGCTTTATAGAACCTTAGTTAGGCCGCACTTGGAATACAGTGTTCAATTCTGGTCGCCACACTACCAGAAGGATGTGGAGGCTTTGGAGAGGGTTACAGAAAAGATTTACCAGGATGTTGCCTGGTATGGAGGACATTAGCTATGAGGAGAGGTTGGAGAAACTTGGTTTGTTCTCACTGGAGCGACGGAGGTTGAGGGGAGACCTGATAGAAGTCTACAAGATTATGAGGGGCATGGTTATTTGCAGATATATTAACTTAGTTATTTGTCAATTTATATTAATGATTTGGATGGGAATATAGGGGGCATGGTTAGTAAGTTTGCAGATGACACCAAGATTGGTGGCATAGTGGACATGAAGAAAGTTATCTCCAATTGCAACGGGATCTTGATCAATTGGGCCAGTGGGCTGACGAATGGCAGATGGAGATTAATTTAGACAAATGCGAGGTGATGCGTTTTGGTCGATCGAACCAGGGCAGGACTTACTCAGTTAATGGTAGGGCGTTGGGGAGAGAACAAAGAGATCTAGGGGGTACGGGTTCATAGCTCCTTGAAAGTGGAGTCACAGGTGGACAGAGTGGTGAAGAAGGCATTCGGCACGCTTGGTTTCATCGGTCAGAACATTGAATACAGGAGTTGGGACGTCTTGTTGAAGTTGTACAAGACATTGGTAAGGCACACTTGGAATACTGTGTACAGTTCTGGTCACCCTATTATAGAAAGGATATTATTAAACTAGAAGAGTGAGGAAAAGATTTACTCGGATGTTACCGGGACTTGATGGATTGAGTTATAAGGAGAGGCTGGATAGACTGGGACTTTTTTCTCTGGAGCGTAGGAGGCTGAGGGGTGATCTTATAGAGGTCTATAAAATAATGAGGGGCACAGATCAGCTAGATAGTCAATATCTTTCCCCCAAAGGTAGGGGAGTCTAAAACTAGAGGGTGTAGGTTAAGGTGAGAGGGGAGAGATACAGAAGGGTCCAGAGGGGGAGGGGGTCAGAGAGGGGGGGGGGGGGGGCGTCAGAGAACAGGGGGGGGGGAGAGAGAGAGGGGGGAGAGACTTCATTTATCAGTGTCACAAGTAAGGCTGACATTAACACCGCAATGGAGTTACTGTGAAAATCCCCCCGAGTCGCCCACACTCCGGCTCCTGTTCGGGGTGACACTGAGGGAGAATTTAGCACGGCCCAATCCACCCTAACCCAGCCCCGTCTTTCAGACTGTGGGAGGAAACCGGAGCACCCGGAGGAAACCCACGCAGACACGGGGAGAACGTGCAGACTCCACACAGACAGTGATCCAAGCCGGGAATCGAACCCGGGTCCCTGGCGCTGTGAGGCAGCAGTGCTAACCACTGTGCCACCCAGAGAGAGAGAGACACAGAGAGGGAGGGGCAGAGAGATAGAGGGGCAGAGAGAGAGAGAGGCAGAGAGAGAGAGGGGCAGAGAGAGAGAGGCAGAGAGAGAGAGGGGCAGAGAGAGAGGGGGGCGGAGAGAGAGGGGGGCGGAGAGAGAGAGGGGCAGAGAGAGAGAGGGGCAGAGAGAGAGAGGGGCAGAGAGAGAGGGGGGCGGAGAGAGAGAGAGGGGGGCAGAGAGAGAGAGAGGCAGAGAGAGAGAGGGGCAGAGAGAGAGAGGGGCAGAGAGAGAGAGGGGCAGAGAGAGAGAGGGGGCAGAGAGAAGAGAGGGGCAGAGAGAGGGGCAGAGAGAGAGGGGCAGAGAGAGAGGGGGGCGGAGAGAGAGGGGGGCGGAGAGAGAGAGGGGCGGAGAGAGAGAGGGGCGGAGAGAGAGAGGGGCAGAGAGAGAGGGGCAGAGAGAGAGAGGGGCAGAGAGAGAGGGGCAGAGAGAGAGAGGGGCAGAGAGAGAGAGGGGCAGAGAGAGAGAGGGGCAGAGAGAGAGAGGGGCAGAGAGAGAGAGGGGCAGAGAGAGAGAGGGGCAGAGAGAGAGGGACAGAGAGAGAGGGACAGAGAGAGAGGGACAGAGAGAGAGGGACAGAGAGAGAGAGGGACAGAGAGAGAGGGACAGAGAGAGAGGGACAGAGAGAGAAGGGCAGAGAGAGAGAGGGACAGAGAGAGAGGGACAGAGAGAGAGAGGGGCAGAGAGAGAGAGGGGGCAGAGAGAGAGAGGGGGCAGTGAGAGAGAGAGGGGGGGCAGAGAGAGAGGGACAGAGAGAGAGGGACAGAGAGAGAGAGGGACAGAGAGAGAGAGGGACAGAGAGAGAGAGGGACAGAGAGAGAGGGACAGAGAGAGAGGGACAGAGAGAGAGGGACAGAGAGAGAGGGACAGAGAGAGAGAGAAAGAGAGAGGGACAGAGAGAGAGAGGGCAGAGAGAGAGAGGGGCAGAGAGAGAGAGGGCAGAGAGAGAGGGGGGCAGAGAGAGAGGGGCAGAGAGAGGGCAGAGAGAGAGGGGCAGAGAGAGAGGGGGCAGAGAGAGAGGCAGAGAGAGAGGGGCAAGAGAGAGGGGGCAGAGAGAGAGGGGCAGAGAGAGAGGGGCAGAGAGAGAGAGAGGGGCAGAGAGAGAGAGGGGCAGAGAGAGAGAGGGGCAGAGAGAGAGAGGGGGGCAGAGAGAGAGAGAGAGAGAGAGAGCGAGAGAGAGGAATTTAATTTTTCTGATTGTAACTCTTACCTGGACAGTTCATCTCATCGGTATAATCCCCACAATCGTTGGAGCCGTCACAGATCCACGATTCCAGGTAGCAAAGTGAGGTGTCCTTACACTTCAGAAAGGAATTCGCTTTCACACCCAGTTTGAAATAGTGAGTGCAGTCCGTAATCGCGGCTGCACAGAACAAAGACAGCAAAGGTACCATCAGTTCCCTCTGTCCCTCAGCACTGACCCTCCCCACAGTGCGGCGCTCCCTCAGCACCGACCCTCCCCACAGTGCGGCGCTCCCTCAGCACTGACCCTCCCACAGTGCGGCGCTCCCTCAGCACCGACCCTCCCACAGTGCGGCGCTCCCTCAGCACTGACCCTCCCACAGTGCGGCGCTCCCTCAGCACTGACCCTCCCACAGTGCGGCGCTCCCTCAGCACTGACCCTCCCCACAGTGCGGCGCTCCCTCAGCGCTGACCCTCCCACAGTGCGGCGCTCCCTCAGCGCTGACCCTCCCACAGTGCGGCGCTCCCTCAGCACTGAACCTCCCACAGTGCGGCACTCCCTCAGCACTGACCCTCCCAGAGTGCGGCACTCCTTCAAAGAACAAAGAACAAAGAACAGTACAGCACAGGAAACAGGCCCTTCGGCCCTCCAAGCCTGTGCCGCTCCATGGTCCAACTGGACCAATCGTTTGTATCCCTCCATTCCCAGGCTGCTCATGTGACTATCCAGGTAAGTCTTAAACGATGTCAGCGTGCCTGCCTCCACCACCCTACTTGGCAGCGCATTCCAGGCCCCCACCACCCTCTGTGTAAAAAACGTCCCTCTGATGTCTGAGTTATACTTTGCCCCTCTCAGCTTGAGCCCGTGACCCCTCGTGATCGTCACCTCCGACCTGGGAAAAAGCTTCCCACTGTTCACCCTATCTATCCCCTTCATAATCTTGTACACCTCTATTAGATCTCCCCTCATTCTCCGTCTTTCCAGGGAGAACAACCCCAGTCTACCCAATCTCTCCTCATAGCTAAGACCCTCCATACCAGGCAACATCCTGGTAAACCTTCTCTGCACTCTCTCCAATGCCTCCACGTCCTTCTGGTAGTGCGGCGACCAGAACTGGACGCAGTACTCCAAATGCGGCCTAACCAGCGTTCTATACAGCTGCATCATCAGACTCCAGCTTTTATACTCTATACCCCGTCCTATAAAGGCAAGCATGCCTTCTTCACCACCTTCTCCACCTGTGTTGCCACCTTCAAGGATTTGTGGACTTGCACACCCAGGTCCCTCTGTGTTTCTATACTCCTGATGACTCTGCCATTTATTGTATAACTCCTCCCTACATTATTTCTTCCAAAATGCATCACTTCGCATTTATCCGGATTAAATTCCATCTGCCACCTCTCCGCCCAATTTTCCAGCGTATCTATATCCTGCTGTATTGCCCGACAATGCTCTTTGCTATCCGCAATTCCAGCCATCTTCGTGTCATCCGCAAACTTGCTGATTACACCAGTTACACCTTCTTCCAAATCATTTATATATATCACAAATAGCAGAGGTCCTAGTACAGAGCCCTGCGGAACACCACTGGTCACAGACCTCCAGCCGGAAAAAGACCCTTCGACCGCTACCCTCTGTCTCCTATGGCCAAGCCAGTTCTCCACCCATCTAGCCACTTCTCCTTGTATCCCATGAGCCTTAACATTCTTAACCAACCTGCCATGTGGGACTTTGTCAAATGCCTTACTGAAATCCATATAGACGACATCCACGGCCCTTCCTTCATCAACCGTTTTTGTCACTTCCTCAAAAAACTCCACCAAATTTGTAAGGCACGACCTCCCTCTTACAAAACCATGCTGTCTGTCACTAATGAGATTGTTCCGTTCTAAATGCACATACATCCTGTCTCTAAGAATCCTCTCCAACAACTTCCCTACCACGGACGTCAAGCTCACCGGCCTATAATTTCCTGGGTTATCCCTGCTACCCTTCTTAAACAACAGGACCACATTCGCTATCCTCCAATCCTCAGGGACCTCACCCGTGTCCAAAGAAGCGACAAAGATTTCCGTCAGAGGCCCAGCAATTTCCTCTCTCGTCTCCCTGAGCAGTCGAGGATAGATGCCATCAGGCCCTGGGGCTTTGTCAGTTTTAATGTCCCCTAAAAAACCTAACACTTCCTCTCTCGTAATGGAGATTTTCTCTAACGGGTCAACACCTCCCTCCGAGACACTCCCGGTTAACACGCCCCTCTCCTTCGTGAATACCGATGCAAAGTATTCATTTAGGACTGACCCTCCCACAGTGCGGCGCTCCTTCAGCACTGAACCTCCCACAGTGCGGCGCTCCCTCAGCACTGACCCTCCCACAGTGCGGCGCTCCCTCAGCACTGACCCTCCCACAGTGCAGCGCTCCCTCAGCACCGACCCTCCCCACAGTGCGGCGCTCCCTCAGCACTGACCCTCCCGCAGTGCGGCGCTCCCTCAGCACTGACCCTCCCACACAGTGCGGCGCTCCCTCAGCACCGACCCTCCCACAGTGCGGCGCTCCCTCAGCACTGACCCTCCCACAGTGCGGCGCTCCCTCAGCACTGACCCTCCCACAGTGCGGCACTCCCTCAGCACTGACCCTCCCCACAGTGCGGCGCTCCCTCAGCGCTGACCCTCCCACAGTGCGGCGCTCCCTCAGCACTGACCCTCCCACAGTGCGGCGCTCCCTCAGCCCGAGCACTCGTTCACTCACACACGTCCGCACTTACTGCAGTTCATCTCATCTGAGGCGTCACCACAGTCGACTATCTGGTTACAGCGGGTTGCATTTCCCACGCAAGTTCCCTCCTGACACCGGAACTCATTGGGGGCGCACATCGTCTCTGTAACACCAAGACAATACTCAATGTAGCCACGTCACGGTTAAGGGACAATTTAGCATGGCTAATCCACCCTAACCTACACATCTTTGGACACTAAGGGACAATTTAGCATGGCCAATCCACCCTAACCTGCACATCTTTGGACACTAAGGGACAATTTAGCATGGCCAATCCACCCTAACCTACACATCTTTGGACACTAAGGGACAATTTAGCATGGCCAATCCACCCTAACCTACACATCTTTGGACACTAAGGGGCAATTTAGCACGGCCAATCCACCCTAACCTACACATCTTTGGGACACTAAGGGACAATTTAGCACGGCCAATCCACCCTAACCTGCACATCTTTGGACACTAAGACAATTTAGCATGGCAAATCCACCCTAACCTACACATCTTTGGACACTAAGGGGTAATTTAGCATGGCCAATCCACCCTAACCTACACATCTTTGGACACTAAGGGGCAATTTAGCATGGCCAATCCACCCTAACCTGCACATCTTTGGACACTAAGGGGCAATTTAGCATGGCCAATCCACCCTAACCTACACATCTTTGGACACTAAGGGGCAATTTAGCATGGCCAATCCACCCTAACCTACACATCTTTGGACACTAAGGGACAATTTAGCATGGCCAATCCACCCTAACCTACACATCTTTGGACAGTAAGGACAATTTAGCATGGCCAATCCACCCTAACCTACACATCTTTGGACAGTATGGACAATTTAGCATGGCCAATCCACCCTAACCTACACATCTTTGGACACTAAGGGACAATTTAGCACGGCCAATCCACCCTAACCTGCACATCTTTGGACACTAAGGGACAATTTAGCATGGCCAATCCACCCTAACCTACACATCTTTGGACACTAAGGGACAACTTAGTATGGCCAATCCACCTGAACCATGAATCTTTGGACTGTGGGAGGAAACCGGAAATGGGGGTTGCGGGGAGGGGGGGGGGGGAGGGGGGTGGGGTCGGAGGAGGGAGAGGTGCTGGATTAGGGCTCGGGCAGACACCATGGGCCCCAAGGGTCTCCATTCTGTGCGGTTAAAAATCCTACCAAGATGGCGCCCAGAGACGGACCGGTCAGGGACTCTGCTTGGGGACGTTCCAAGAGGGGGTGGGTGGGGGGGGTCGGGTGGGGGGGTGGACAACGGGTGCACACACTCACTATTGCAGAAGGCTTCATCCGAGTTATCACCGCAGTCGTCCAAACCATTACACCACTTGGCAGTCAACAAGCAACGCCCGTTGATACAGCGCCGGTACCCCGTCCGACACTTCCGATTCTCTGCAAGGGAGGGTTACATCACAACATCAGAACCAGGAGCAGGAGTGGGGCCATCTGGCCCCTCGGGGACCCTGCTCCGCCATTCAATAAGATCATGGCTGATCTTTGCGTGGACTCAGCTCCACTTACCCGCCCGCTCACCCTTAATTCCTTCAAAAATCTATCTATCCTTGCCTTGAAGAACATTCAACGAGGGAGCCTCAACTGGGCAGGGAATTCCCACAGATTCACAACCCTTTGTGTGAAGAAGTTCCTCCTCAACTCAGTCCTAAATCTGCTCCCCCTTATTTTGAGGCCATGCCCCCTAGTTCTAGTTTCACCCACCAGTGGAAACAACTTCCCTGCTTCTATCTTATCTATTCCCTTCATAGAAACATAGAACATAGAAAAACTACAGCACAAAACAGGCCCCACAAGTTGTGCCGAACATATCCCTACCTTCTAGACCTACCTATAACCCTCCATCCTATTAAGCTCCATGTACTCATCCAGGAGTCTCTTAAAAGACCCTATTGAGTTTGCCTCCACCACCACTGACGGCAGCCGATTCCACTCGCCCACCACCCTCTGTGTGAAAAACTTCCCCCTAACATCTCCCCTGTACCTACCCCCCAGCACCTTAAACCTGTGTCCTCTCGTAGCAGCCATTTCCACCCTGGGAAAAAGCCTCTGAGAGTCCACCCGATCTATGCCTCTCAACATCTTATACACCTCCATTAGGTCTCCTCTCATCCTCCGTCTCTCCAAGGAGAAAAGACCGAGCTCCCTCAGCCTATCCTCATAAGGCATGCCACTCAATCCAGGCAACATCCTTGTAAGTCTCCTCTGCACCCTTTCAATCTTTTCCACATCCTTCCTATAGTGAGGCGACCAGAACTGAGCACAGTACTCAAAGTGGGGTCTGACGAGGGTCTTATATAGCTGCATCATTATCCCCGGACTCCTAAACTCAATCCCTCGATTGATAAAGGCCAGCACACCATACGCCTTCTTAACCACCTCCTCCACCTGCGGGGCCGATTTTAGAGTCCTATGGACCCGGACCCCAAGATTCATAATCTTATATGTTTCTATAAGATCCCCCCCCTTCATTCTTCTGAATTCCAATGAGTATAGCCCCAGTCTACTCAGTCTCTCCTCATAAGCCAACCCTCCAACTCCAGAATCAACCGAGTGAATCTCCTCTGCACCCCCTCCAATGCCAGTATATCCTTTCCCAAGTAAGGAGACCAGAACTGTA
>NW_027594881.1:2500-11065 GCF_964213995.1 Mustelus asterias | reverse complement strand
CTGCAGTGATAGTGGAGTCAGACACTTTAGGAACATTTAAGCGGTTATTGGATAGGCACATGGAGCACACCAGGATGATAGGGAGTGGGATAGCTTGATCTTGGTTTCAGATAAAGCTCGGCACAACATCGTGGGCCGAAGGGCCTGTTCTGTGCTGTACCGTTCTATGTTCTATGTAACAGGAGGAGTCCATTCAGCCCCTCTCGAGCCTATAGACAGGAAGAGAAGGGGGCTGATGATGAGGAATAATGGAGTGTGAGAGGGACATGGATGGAGAGAAAGAGAGAGGGACTGTGTCCTGGCAGGAGGGAGACACAAAGGCATTGAAATGGCGGCGGTAGCTGAGACTTACGGTAAAATTGATGCAGTTAAACCCTGTGCTGGTCGGTAACTCCATCCGGAGGATTGTGCTGTTGGTCTCGATATTCTGAATGGTCAGAGTGAGGTGGGGGGATTCGACAGCCGACAGCAGCAGAACACAAACCTTCTCCACAGAGTCCGTCCGCAACTCAGAGGGAATCAGCGCCACATAGTGACTGGAAACAAAGAGAACAGCATCAACACGGGAATGGCACACGGCATCAACATGGGAATGGCACACGGCATCAACACGGGAATGGGACACGCCATCGACACGGGAATGGCACACGGCATCAACACGGGAATGGGACACGGCATCGACACGGGAATGGCACACGGCATCAACACGGGAATGGGACACGGCATCGACACGGGAATGGGACACGGCATCAACATGGGAATGGGACACGGCACCGACACGGGAATGGCACACGGCATCGACACGGGAATGGCACACGGCATCAACACGGGAATGGCACACGGCATCAACACGGGAATGGCACACGGCATCGACACGGGAATGGCACACGGCATCAACACGGGAATGGCACACGGCATCGACATGGGAATGGCACACGGCATCAACACGGGAATGGGACACGGCATCGACACGGGAATGGCACACGCCATCGACACGGGAATGGGACACGGCATCAACACGGTAATGGCACACGGCATCGACACGGGAATGGCACATGGCATCAACACGGGAATGGCACACGGCATCAACACGGGAATGGCACACGCCATCGACACGGGAATGGCACACGGCACCAACACGGGAATGGCACACGGCATCGACATGGGAATGGCACACGGCATCAACACGGGAATGGCACACGGCATCGACACGGGAATGGCACACAGCATCGACATGGGAATGGCACACAGCATCGACATGGGAATGGCACACGGCATCGACACGGGAATGGCACTCGGCATCAACACGGGAATGGCACACGGCATCGACACGGGAATGGCACACGGCATCAACATGGGAATGGCACACGGCATCAACACGGGAATGGCACACGGCATCAACACGGGAATGGCACACGGCATCGACACGGGAATGGCACATGGCATCAACACTATCTCTTGAACTGCTATCTCCTTTACGCTTGCATTGGAAAGAGACGGGATCAGGCAAGCTAGGAAAGTGTTTATCTGGAGTAAGGGGAAATATGAAGACATAAGGCAGCAATTTAGAGGAGTAAATTGGAAGGAGGTATTCTCGGGGAAATGTACTGAAGAGAGGTGGCAGTTTTTCAAGGAATGTCTGTCTAGAGTTTGACAGGACAACGTTCCGAGCAGACAGGGAGGTGTTGGTCGGTTAAAGGAACCGTGGTGCACGAAAGCTGTGCGGGACCTAGTCTCGAAGAAAAGGAAAGCGTACAAAAGGTTCAGAGAGCTTGGCGAAGATAGGGATCTAGAAGAGTATACGGCTTGTAGGAAGGGGCTAAAGGAGGAAATTAGGAGAGCCAGAAGGGGTCACGAGAAGGCCTTGGCAGGTAGGATGAAGGAGAACCCTAAGGCATTCTATAAATATGTGAAGAGTAAAAGGGTGAGACGTGAAGGAATAGGGCCTATAAAAGGTGAAGGCGGGAAAATCAGTACGGAACCGTAGAAGTGGCAGAGGTGCTCAATGAGTATTTTGCCTCGGTTTTCACAGAGGAGAAGGACCTGGGTGGATGTACTGTGGGCTTGCGGTGGACTGAAAAGATTGAGTCTGTGGACTTTAAGAAAGAGGTTGTGCTGGAATCTTTGAATGGCATCAAGATAGATAAGTCGCTGGGTCCGGATGGGATGTACCCCAGGTTAATGTGGGAGACGAGGGAAGAGATTGCAGAGCCTCTGGCGATGATCTTTGCATCGTCGATGGAGACGGAGAGGTGCCGGAGGATTGGAGGATTGCGGATGTGGTTCCTATTTTCAAGAAGGGGGAATAGGGATAGCCCAGGAAATTACCGACCGGTGAGTCTAACCTCAGTGGTTGGTAAGCTGATGGAGAAGATCCTGAGGGACAAGATTTATGAGCATTTAGAGAGGTTTAGTATTCTCAAGAATACTCAGCATGGCTTTGCCAAAGGCAGATCGTGCCTTACGAGCCTGGTGGAGTTCTTCGAAAATGTGACGAAACACATTGACGAAGGGAAGGCGGTAGATGTGGTTTATATGGACTTCAGCAAGGCGTTCGATAAGGTCCCCCATGCAAGGCTTCTCGAGAAAGTGAGAGGGCATGGGATCCAAGGGGCTGCTGCCCGGTGGATCCAGAACTGGCTTGCCCAAAGGAGGCAGAGTGTGGGTATAGATGGGTCTTTTTCTAAATGGAGGTCGGTCACCAGTGGAGTGCCCCAGGGATCTGTTCTGGGACCCTTGCTGTCTGTCATTTTCATAAATGACCTGGATGAGGAAGCAGAGGGATGGGTTGGTAAGTTTGCCGACGACACGAAGGTTGGTGGGGTTGTGGATTGTCTGGAGGGATGTCAGAAGTTACAGAGGGACATAGATAGGATGCAAGACTGGGCGGAGAAGTGGCAGATGGACTTCAACCCAGATAAATGCGTCGTGGTCCATTTTGGCAGGTCAAATGGGATGAAGGAGTACAATCTAAAGGGAAAGACTCTTAGCAGTGTAGAGGATCAGAAGGACCTTGGGGTCTGGGTCCATAGGACTCTAAAATCGGCCCCGCAAGTGGAGGAGGTGGTTAAGAAGGCGTATGGTGTGCTGGCCTTTATCAATCGAGGGATTGAGTTTAGGAGTCCGGGGATAATGATGCAGCTTTATAAGACCCTCGTCAGACCCCACTTGGAGCACTGTGCTCAGTTCTGGTCGCCTCATTACAGGAAGGATGTGGAAAAGATTGAAAGGGTGCAGAGGAGATTTACAAGGATGTTGCCTGGATTGAGTGGCATGCCTTATGAGGATAGGCTGAGGGAGCTCGGTCTTTTCTCCTTGGAGAGACGTAGGACGAGAGGAGACCTAATAGAGGTGTATAAGATGTTGAGAGGCATAGATCGGGTGGACTCTCAGAGGCTTTTTCCCAGGGTGGAAATGTCTGCTACGAGAGGACACAGGTTTAAGGTGCTGGGGGGTAGGTACAGGGGAGATGTTAGGGGGAAGTTTTTCACACAGAGGGTGGTGGGTGAGTGGAATCGGCTGCCGTCAGTGGTGGTGGAGGCAAACTCAATCGGGTCTTTTAAGAGACTCCTGGATGAGTACATGGAGCTTAATAGGATGGAGGGTTATAGGTCGGCCTAAAAGGTAGGGATATGTTCGGCACAACTTGTGGGGCCGAAGGGCCTGTTTTGTGCTGTAGTTTTTCTATGTTTCTATGTTCTAACACAGGAATGGCACACGGCATCAACACGGGAATGGCACACGGCATCAACACGCGAATGGCACATGGCATCAACACGGGAATGGCACACGGCATCAACACGGGAATGGCACATGGCATCAACACGGGAATGGCACACGGCATCAACACGGGAATGGCACATGGCATCAACACGGGAATGGCACACGACATCGACACGGGAATGGCACATGGCATCGACATGGGAATGGCACACGGCATCGACACGGGAATGGCACACGGCATTGACATGGGAATGGCACACGGCATCGACACGGGAATGGCACACAGCATCGACATGGGAATGGGACACGGCACCGACATGGGAATGGAACACGGCATCAACATGGGAATGGGACACAGCATCAACATGGGAATGACACACAGCATCGACACGGGAATGGCACACAGCATCGACATGGGAATGGCACATGGCATCGACACGGGAATGGAACACGGCATCACCATGGGAATGGGACACGGCATTGACACGGGAATGGGACACGGCATCAACACGGGAATGGCACATGGCATCAACACGGGAATGGCACACGGCATCAACACGGGAATGGCACACGGCATCAACACGGGAATGGGACACGGCATCGACACGGGAATGGCACACATCATCAACACGGGAATGGCACACGGCATCAACACGGGAATGGGACACGGCATCGACACGGGAATGGCACATGGCATCAACATGGGAATGGCACATGACATCAACACGGGAATGGCACACGGCATCAACACGGGAATGGCACATGGCATCAACATGGGAATGGCACAAGACATCAATACGGGAATGGCACACGGCATCAACACGGGAATGGCACACGGCATCGACACGGGAATGGCACACAGCATCGACACAGGAATGGCACACGGCATCAACACGGGAATGGCACACGGCATCGACACAGGAATGGCACACGGCATCAACACGGGAATGGCACACAGCATCGACACAGGAATGGCACACGGCATCAACATGGGAATGGCACACGGCATCAACACGGGAATGTCACACGGCATCAACACAGGAATGGCACACGGCATCGACACGGGAATGGCACATGACATCAACATGGGAATGTCACACGGCATCAACACGGGAATGGCACACAGCATCAACACAGGAATGGCACATGACATCAACATGGGAATGTCACACGGCATCAACACGGGAATGGAACACGGCATCAACACGGGAATGGCACATGGCATCAACACGGGAATGGCACACGGCATCAACACGGGAATGGCACATGGCATCGACACGGGAATGGCACACGACATCGACATGGGAATGGCACATGGCATCGACATGGGAATGGCACACGGCATCGACACGGGAATGGCACACGGCATCGACATGGGAATGGGACACGGCATCGACACGGGAATGGCACACAGCATCGACATGGGAATGGGACACGGCATCGACATGGGAATGGAACACGGCATCAACATGGGAATGGGACACGGCATCAACATGGGAATGACACACAGCATCGACACGGGAATGGCACACAGCATCGACATGGGAATGGCACATGGCATCGACACGGGAATGGAACACGGCATCACCATGGGAATGGGACACGGCATTGACACGGGAATGGGACACGGCATCAACACGGGAATGGCACATGGCATCAACACGGGAATGGCACACGGCATCAACACGGGAATGGCACACGGCATCGACACGGGAATGGGACACGGCATCGACACGGGAATGGCACACGTCATCAACACGGGAATGGCACACGGCATCAACACGGGAATGGGACACGGCATCGACACGGGAATGGCACACGTCATCAACACGGGAATGGCACATGGCATCAACATGGGAATGGCACATGACATCAACACGGGAATGGCACACGGCATCAACACGGGAATGGCACATGGCATCAACATGGGAATGGCACAAGACATCAATACGGGAATGGCACACAGCATCAACACGGGAATGGCACACGGCATCGACACGGGAATGGCACACAGCATCGACACAGGAGTGGCACACGGCATCAACACGGGAATGGCACACGGCATCGACACAGGAATGGCACACGGCATCAACACGGGAATGGCACACAGCATCGACACAGGAATGGCACACGGCATCAACATGGGAATGGCACACGGCATCAACACGGGAATGTCACACGGCATCAACACAGGAATGGCACACGGCATCGACACGGGAATGGCACACGGCATCAACACGGGAATGGCACACAGCATCAACACAGGAATGGCACATGGCATCAACATGGGAATGTCACACGGCATCAACACGGGAATGGAACACGGCATCGACACGGGAATGGGACACGGCATCGACATGGGAATGGCACACGGCATCGACATGGGAATGGGACACGGCATCGACATGGGAATGGCACACGGCATCAACACGGGAATGGCACACGGCATCGACACGGGAATGGCACACAGCATCGACACAGGAATGGCACACGGCATCAACACGGGAATGGCACACGGCATCGACACAGGAATGGCACACGGCATCAACACGGGAATGGCACACAGCATCGACACAGGAATGGCACACGGCATCAACATGGGAATGGCACACGGCATCAACACGGGAATATCACACGCCATCAACACAGGAATGGCACACGGCATCGACACAGGAATGGCACACGGCATCAACACGGGAATGGCACACAGCATCAACACGGGAATGGCACATGGCATCAACATGGGAATGTCACACGGCATCAACACGGGAATGGAACATGGCATCGACACGGGAATGGGACACGGCATCGACATGGGAATGGCACACGGCATCGACATGGGAATGGGACACGGCATCGACATGGGAATGGCACACGGCATCGACATGGGAATGGGACACGGCATCGACATGGGAATGGCACACGGCATCGACATGGGAATGGCACAAGGCATCAAAACAGAGCAACTAATGCAGGAGTAGGCCATTCGGCCCTTCGAGCCTGCTCCGCCATTTATTACTATCACGGCTGATCATCCAATTCAACATCCTGAACCCCCCCCTTCCCCCTCATATCCCTCGATCCCTTTAGCCCCAAGAGCGAAATCTAATTTCTTCCTGAAATCACACAACGTTTTGGCCTCAACTACTTTCTGTGGGAGTGAATTCCACACATTCACCGCCCTCTGGGTGAAGACATTCCCCCTGCCCTCAGTCCGAAAAGATTTACCCCCTGATCCTCAAACTATCACCCCCTAGTTCTAGACACCCCCCTCACCATCGGGAATATTCTTCCTGAATCTACCCTGTCCAACCCCGTTAGAATTTTATAAGTTTCTATCAGATCCCCTCTCACTCTTCCAAACTCCAGTGAATATAATCCCTCCCTCCCTCGTTCCCCCACCCACATTCCCCCCCTCCCCCTCCCTCATTCCCCCTCCTCACTCCCCCTCCCTTACTCCCCCCTCCCTCATTCCCCCCTCCCTCACTCCCCCTCCCTCCCTCCCTCATTCCCCCTCCCTCACTCCCCCCTCCCTCCCTCCCTCGTCGCCCCACCCACATTCCTCCTCCCTCCCTCCTCCCCTCCCTCCCTCATTCCCCCTCCCTCCCTCATTCCCCCTCCCTCCCTCATTCCCCTCCCTCCCTCATTCCATCCCTCACTCCCTCACTACCCCTCCCTCCCTCATTCCCCCTCCCTCCCTCCCTCACTCCCCCCTCCCTCATTTCCCCTCCCTCCCTCCTTCCCTCCCTCCCTCATTCCCCCTCCCTCCCTCCCTCCTTCCCTCCCTCCCTCATTCCATCCCTCACTCCCTCACTCCCCGTCCCTCACTCCCCCTCCCTCCCTCATTCCCCTCCCTCCCTCCTCCCTCCTCCTCCCTCTCTCTCTCTCTCTCTGCCCCAGTCTCTCTCTCTCTCTCTGCCCCTCTCTCTCTCTCTGCCCCAGTCTCTCTCTCTCTCTGCCCCAGTCTCTCTCTCTCTCTGCCCCAGTCTCTCTCTCTCTGCCCCAGTCTCTCTCTCTCTCTGCCCCAGTCTCTCTCTCTCTGCCCCAGTCTCTCTCTCTCTCTGCTCCAGTCTCTCTCTCTCTGCCCCAGTCTCTCTCTCTCTCTCTGCCCCAGTCTCTCTCTCTCTCTCTCTGCTCCAGTCTCTCTCTCTCTCTGCCCCAGTCTCTCTCTCTCTATCTCTGCCCCAGTCTCTCTCTCTCTCTCTGCCCCAGTCTCTCTCTCTCTGCCCCAGTCTCTCTCTCTCTGCTCCACTCTCTCTCTCTGCTCCAGTCTCTCTCTCTCTCTGCCCAGTCTCTCTCTCTCTCTCTCTGCCCCAGTCTCTCTCTCTCTGCCCCAGTCTCTCTCTCTCTCTCTGCCCCAGTCTCTCTCTCTCTCTGCCCCAGTCTCTCTCTCTCTGCCCCAGTCTCTCTCTCTCTCTGCCCCAGTCTCTCTCTGCCCCAGTCTCTCTCTCTCTCTGCCCCAGTCTCTCTCTCTCTCTGCCCCAGTCTCTCTCTCTGCCCCAGTCTCTCTCTCTCTCTGCCCCAGTCTCTCTCTCTCTCTCTCTCTGTCCCAGTCTCTCTCTCTCTGCCCCAGTCTCTCTCTCTCTGCCCCAGTCTCTCTCTCTGCCCAGTCTCTCTCTCTCTCTGCCCCAGTCTCTCTCTCTCTCTGCCCCAGTTCTCTCTCTCTCTGCCCCAGTCTTCTCTCTGCCCCAGTCTCTCTCTGCCCCAGTCTCTCTCTCTGCCCAGTCTCTCTCTCTCTCTCTCTGTCCCAGTCTCTCTCTCTCTGCCCCAGTCTCTCTCTCTCTGCCCCAGTCTCTCTCTCTGCCCCAGTCTCTCTCTCTCTGCCCCAGTCTCTCTCTCTGC
>NW_027594880.1:2500-11070 GCF_964213995.1 Mustelus asterias | reverse complement strand
AGAGAGAGAGACAGAGAGAGACAGAGAGAGAGAGAGAGACAGAGAGAGAGAGAGACAGAGAGAGAGAGAGAGAGAGACAGAGAGAGAGAGAGAGAGAGACAGTGACAGAGAGAGAGAGACAGAGAGAGAGACAGAGAGAGACAGAGAGAGAGAGAGAGAGAGAGAGAGACAGAGAGAGAGAGAGACAGAGAGAGAGACAGAGAGAGACACAGAGAGAGAGAGAGACAGAGAGAGAGAGAGACAGAGAGAGAGAGAGAGAGACAGAGAGACAGAGAGAGAGAGAGACAGAGAGAGAGAGACAGAGAGAGAGAGAGACAGAGAGAGAGACAGAGAGAGACAGAGAGAGACACAGAGAGAGAGAGAGACAGAGAGACACAGAGAGAGAGAGAGACAGAGAGACACAGAGAGAGAGAGAGACAGACAGAGAGGGTGTTTTCAGTGAACGATGTACTTTTCCCCCTCAGTCTCTGTTTCTCCCCCTCCCCAGGGTCCTGCCGTTCTCTCTGTCGGTCCTACCCTGCCTTGACTTTCCAAATGCAACACCTCACACTTACCTGTATCGGAATTAAATTCCCCATTCTTTGGCCCACGTCCCTCGCTGATGAAGACCCCCCCCCGCCATTTTTAATAACCATCTTCGCTCTGAGGGACAACTCCTAACTTTCCATCTCCGCACGTGTACCCACCATGCCTTGTACCCCGACATCCCAATCATTTATTATCGTTTCAAACAACAAGGGTCCCAGCACTGACCCCCCTGGAGACACACAACTGGCCACTGGGCGTCCAGTCCAAGATTCAACCCTAGACCCCTCTCCCCAGAGACACACAACTGGCCACTGGGCCTCCAGTCCGAGATCCAACCCTAGACCCCCCTCCCCTCTGCTACCTACCATGTAGATGGGTTTCTGGTCAAGAAAGTTGGAGGGGTGGTGGTCTTAGGGAGGGGGAGAGGGTGGGAGAGAAGGATCCTCGGGCTGTGGGCTAGCCCTGAGGTGATGGGCCAACTGGCCTCCTCCTGTACTCTGTGATTCCCCTCCCTCGCCTGCCCTGTCGCCTTGCTAACTTTGCTCTGCTTTCTCCCCCCCCTCACCCCCTCGCTAGCCCCTCTCCCGCCCCTTCCCGGACTCCACGACCCGCTCCGGACGGAAGATTTGAGGACACTCCGACAGGATGCAAGTCTCCCGCCGACTGGGCGCCGTCCTCGTCCTGAGCTGTGAGTAGTCCGAATTCCCCCTGGGAACGTACGTGAGGGGGGCGGGGGGGGGGGGGACGAGGGGGGTGGACACGAGGCAGTCGAGTGTCACCGTTCCACGGGAAACGGGGGGCGGGTGGGAGAATGGGGGAGAGCGTGAGAGGCGAGGGAGGGCGGGGGGGGGGTGCGTGGAAGGAGGGAGAGGGAAAGCGTTACGACACGGAGGTTGTTCCCCTGTTAAGAAGACTCACCGAATCGCCCCAGGAGGAAATCCTCGCTTCGTAATCTGTTAACACGTGCGTGGGAAGGCATGTGGACTGTTCTTCAATCACGTTTAGAGGTTCATTAACAGGAAAACTCTCACTTGCTTCAAATAAACATTTCACAAGTTATTTATTTAATCCAACCGGGAGCTTTAACTAAACAAGTAACACCTCGATTGGAGTGAGATACTGGAATGCTGTTCAAATAAGTACAAGGAGCATTCGCACCAAAATAAAATAATAATAACATAACCTACTCTCAAAAAAATATACAACCAGGTTTTGTGGCTTTGGAAAACCTTTTGGAGTTCTGCTGTCCATTCCTCTCTCTGGAAGCTCTTTCTAATTTGGCGCCCTTCGCTCGATGGATGGAGAGTTCTCTTGAGAGATATTTTAAGCTGGTTCTTTCCCTCTCCAAGTCATAGGGGTTTACAGCATGGAAACAGGCCCTTCGGCCCAACTTGTCCATGCCGTCCTTTTTCCTTCAACCCCTAAGTTAGCCCCAATTGCCCACATTTGGCCCATATCCCTCTATACCCATCGTACCCATGTAACTGTCTAAACGCTTTTTAAAAGACAAAATTGTACCCGCCTCTACTACTACCTCTGGCAGCTCGTTCCAGACACTCACCACCCTCTGTGTGAAAAAATTACCCCTCTGGACCCTTTTGTATCTCTCCCCTCTCACCTTAAACCTACGCCCTCTAGTTTTAGACTCCCCTACCTTTGGGAAAAGATATTGACTATCTAGCTGATCTGTGCCCCTCATTATTTTATAGACCTCTATAAGATCACCCCTCAGCCTCCTGTGCTCCAGAGAAAAAAGTCCCAGTCTATCCAGCCTCTCCTTATAACTCAAACAGGATGTGGAAGCGCTGGAAAGAGTGCAGAGGAGATTTACCAGGATGCTGCCTGGTTTGGAGTGTCGGTCTTATGAGGAAAGGTTGAGGGAGCTGGGGCTGTTCTCTCTGGAGTGGAGGAGGCTGAGGGGAGACTTAGTAGAGGTTTATAAAATGATGAAGGGGATAGATAGAGTGAACGTTCAAAGACTATTTCCTCGGGTGGATGGAGCTATTACAAGGGGGCATAACTATAGGGTTCGTGGTGGGAGATACAGGAAGGATATCAGAGGTAGGTTCTTTACGC
The DNA here is from genome assembly GCF_964213995.1 of Mustelus asterias. Classification (NCBI taxonomy): domain Eukaryota; kingdom Metazoa; phylum Chordata; class Chondrichthyes; order Carcharhiniformes; family Triakidae; genus Mustelus; species Mustelus asterias. The sequence goes on along the minus strand of NW_027594880.1, from coordinate 8,466 downwards.
AGAGAGTGGTTGGGGTGTGGAATGGACTGCCTGCAGTGATAGTGGAGACAGACACTTTAGGAACATTTAAGCGGTTATTGGATAGGCACATGGAGCACACCAGGATGGTAGGGAGTGGGATAGCTTGATCTTGGTTTCAGATAAAGCTCGGCACAACATCGTGGGCCGAAGGGCCTGTTCTGTGCTGTACTGTTCTATGTTCTATGTTCAAACCATCAAGTCCCGGTAGCATCCTGGTAAATCCTTTCCGCACTCTTTCTAGTTTAATAATATCCTTTCTATAATAGGGTGACCAGAACTGTACACAGTATTCCAAGTGTGGCCTTACCAATGTCTTGTACAACTTCAACAAGACGTCCCAACTCCTGTATTCATTGTTCTGACCGATGAAACCAAGCATGCCGAATGCCTTCTTCACCACTCTGTCCATCTGTGACTCCACTTTCAAGGAGCTATGAACCCCTAGATCTCTTTGTTCTGTAACTCTCCCCAACGCCCGACCATTAACTGAGTAAGTCCTGCCCTGGTTCGATCTACCAAAATGCATCACCTCGCATTTGTCTAAATTAAACTCCATCTGCCATTCGTCAGCCCACTGGCCCAATTGATCAAGATCCCATTGCAATCCGAGATAACTTTCTTCACTGTCCACTCTGCCACCAATCTTGGTGTCATCTGCAAACTTACTAACCATGCCTCCTGTATTCTCATCCAAATCATTAATATAAATGACAAATAACAGTGGACCCAGCACTGATCCCTGAGGCACACCGCTGGTCACAGGCCTCCAGTTTGAAAAACAACTCTCTACAACCACCCTCTGGCTTCTGTCAAGAAGCCAATTTTGTATCCATTTAGATACCTCACCCTGGATCCCGTGAGATTTAACCTTATGCAACAACCTACCATGCGGTACCTTGTCGAAGGCCTTGCTAAAGTCCATGTAGACAACATCAACTGCACTGCCCTCATCGACCTTCTTGGTTACCCCTTCAAAAAACCTCAATCAAATTTGTGAAACATGGTTTTCCACTCGCAAGTTGAGAGGTGGCAGCTCTTCAGTTGAACTGCTGGCAGGCAGTAGCGTTCCTCTTTTCCTAACTGTGATTACCTCATCGACCTTCTCGCACCGGGATTGGTCTGACCTTGTCAACAACAGCAAATTCAAATCTGATAGGTTCCTGATAGCTGAGTGTTCTCTTCGAACTGATAGGCTGCTGAATTCAAAATTCAAAAGCCTGCGGAGCCTGTTACCATGGCCACCCTGATGCTTGGCCCTGGTTACAATTGTTGCACTCTGTGTACCCTGTGTACACCTGGAATTTAAACATTTAATGAAGGGACTGCACTTCACAAGCTCACCTTCACAAGAGAGTGAATGAATGAGGGTGGGGGGGGAGGTGGATAGAGGGTAAATATTGTGTGGGCGCAAGGCCTGAGAAGTACAAAGCCCCCCCCAAAAGATCAGCGAGGGGGAACATTAACAGCGTGGGACGCTGGAATCTAAATACGCAATGTCGCATCCTCGGGGCAAACGCACGTTGGGAGGTTAAGTCAGTTAGGGGTGGCACGGTGGTTAGCGCTGCTGCCTCACGGCGCCAGGGACCCGGGTTCGATTCCCGGCTCGGGTCACTGTCTGTGTGGAGTCTGCACATTCTCCCCGTGTCTGCGTGGGTTTCCTCCGGGTGCTCCGGTTTCCTCCCACAGTCTGAAAGACCGTGCCGGTTAGGGTGGGGATTGGCCGTGCTAAATTCTCCCTCAGTGTGACCCGAACAGGAGTGTGGGCGACTGGGGGGATTTTCACAGTAACTTCATCGCAGTGTTAATGTAAACCGACTTATGACACTAATAAATAAACTTGTAAATTTAACTTTAAAAGTCAGTACAGAGAATGATGGTTAAAAAAAGGCAGGGACATGAATAAACTTACAAAGCAGACAAAAAACAGGGATCAAGATCTCAACAACAGACCAGAATCGGATAAATGAACATGGTTATAACACAACGTGCGTTACCGAGGATAACACACTGTAGGTTATGTAATAATACAGTTCATAACTCATTAGATTTGGATTATAAATTTCGAGGATTTTTTGTCTATCGCACTTCGTAACATTTCAAACAAGGATTCTCCTTTTTCTAGGTTTCCAATGGAGTGGAGTGGATTCGAGTAAGTATCACTGGGTCCCAGAGGGGGAAAGGACAGTGTATCTAACGCACTGTGACACCCGGTCCCAGAGGGGGAAAGGACAGTGTATCGAACGCACTGTGACACCCGGTCCCAGAGGGGGGAAAGGACAGTGTATCTAACGCACTGTGACACCCGGTCCCAGAGGGGGAAAGGACAGTGTATCTAACGCTCTGTGACACTCGGTCCCAGAGGGGGAAAGGACAGTGTATCTAACGCACTGTGACACCCGGTCCCAGAGGGGGAAAGGACAGTGTATCTAACGCACTGTGACACCCAGTCCCAGAGGGGGAAAGGACAGTGTATCTAACGCTCTGTGACACCCGGTCCCAGAGGGGGAAAGGACAGTGTATCTAACGCTCTGTGACACTCGGTCCCAGAGGGGGAAAGGACAGTGTATCTAACGCTCTGTGACACCCGGTCCCAGAGGGGGAAAGGACAGTGTATCTAACGCACTGTGACACCCGGTCCCAGAGGGGGAAAGGACAGTGTATCTAACGCTCTGTGACACCCGGTCCCAGAGGGGGAAAGGACAGTGTATCTAACGCTCTGTGACACTCGGTCCCAGAGGGGGAAAGGACAGTGTATCTAACGCTCTGTGACACCCGGTCCCAGAGGGGGAAAGGACAGTGTATCTAACGCACTGTGACACCCGGTCCCAGAGGGGGAAAGGACAGTGTATCTAACGCACAGTGACACCCGGTCCCAGAGGGGGGAAAGGACAGTGTATCTAACGCACTGTGACACCCGGTCCCAGAGGGGGAAAGGACAGTGTATCTAACGCACTGTGACACCCGGTCCCAGAGGGGGGAAAGGATGCTGATCTTGTTCTTGCTAAGTCTTTGATCTTTCAGTCTGTGGGCGCCCTGCCAAGTACCAGCGGATAGTCGGTGGTGAGGACAGTGAACCTGGAGATTGGCCTTGGATGGTCAGTATCCATCTCTCTCAACGTCACGTGTGTGGAGGGACCCTACTCTCCAACACGTGGGTTCTGACTGCGGCCCACTGCGTTAACAGGTACCTCACAGAATATTTCTGCATTGCTTTTAAACCTGTCTCATCCCTTATTCATCCCTATCATTCATTCATTCACAGGATGTGGCTGTCTGTGGCCGGGCCCAGTGGGAACCATAGAACCATAGAAAATTACAGCTCAGAAACAGGCCTTTTGGCCCTTCTTGTCTGTGCCGAACCATTTTCTGCCTCGTCCCACTGACCTGCACTTGGACCATATCCCTCCACACCCCCCTCATCCATGAACCCGTCCAAGTTTTTCTTAAATGTTAAAAGTGTATCTAACGCACTGTGACACCCGGTCCCAGAGGGGGAAAGCGTGCTGATCTTTATCCGGCAGCTCATTCCACACTCCCACCACTCTCTGCGTGAAGAAGCCCCCCCTAATATTCCCTTTAAACTTTTCTCCTTTCACCCTTAACCCATGCCCTCTGGTTTTTTTTCTCCCCGAGCCTCAGTGGAAAAAGCCTGCTTGCATTCACTCTATCTATACCCATCAAAATCTTATACACCTCTATCAAATCTCCCCTCAATCTTCTACGCTCCAGGTAATAAAGTCCCAACCTATTCAATCTCTCCCTGTAACTCAGCTTCTCAAGTCCCGGCAACATCCTTGTGAACCTTCTCTTTCAACCTTATTTACATCCTTCCTGTAACTAGGTGACCAAAACTGTACACAATACTCTGAATTCGGCCTCACCAATGCCTTATATAACCTCATCATAACACTCCAACTTTTATACTCGATACTCCGATTTATAAAGGCCAATGTACCAAAGGCACTCTTTACCCAATCCCTAATTGGCCCCTTGGGAAGGGGATGGTTTAGACGTCAAGTTGAACCCACTGCGGTCCCCGTGTGTGTCTGTGTCTGTGTGTGTGTGTGTGTCTGTGTGTGTGTGTGTCTGTGTGTCTGTGTGTGTGTGTGAGATTGTGTTAGGGTGGGAGTTCCAGGATTTTGACTCCAGCGTCAGTGAAGGAACGGCCGATATTTTTCCAAGTTGCAATGGTGTGTGGGGAGGGCTCGGAGGGGGGAACTTGCAGGCGGTGGGTGTTCCCCATGGGTCTGCTGCTCCCTCCCATGTCCTTCTGGGTGGGTGGAGGTGGTGGGTTTGGAAGGTGCTGTGGAAGGAGCCTTGGCGAGTCGCTGCGGGGCATCTTGTAGACGGTTCACACGGCTGCCGCTGTGCGTGGGTGGTGGAGGGAGTGAGTGTTTGTGGTTAGCGTGTCGATCGAGCGGGGGGAGGAGGGAGGGGGGGCTGCTTTGTCCTGGATGGTGTGGAGCTTCTCCAGTGTTGTCGGGAGCCGCACCCATCCAGGCGAGTGGAGAGTGTCCCATCACACTCCTGACTTGTGTCCTTGTGGATGGTGGGACAGGGTTTGGGAAGGGGGGGGGAGTCAGGAGGTGAGTTACTCTCCGCAGGATTCCCAGCCTCTGACCCTGCTCTGGGAGCCACAGGATTGATACGGCTGGATTAGTCAGATGGAGGTTATGAGTGACACGGTGGGTTAGCGCTGCTGCCTCACAGCGCCAGGGACCCGGGTTCGATTCCCGGCTCGGGTCACTGTCTGTGCGGAGTCTGCACCTTCTCCCCGTGTCTGCGTGGGTTTCCTCCGGGTGCTCCGGTTTCCTCCCACAGTCCAAAGCCGTGCAGGTTAGGGTGGATTGGCCGTGCTAAATTCTCCCTCAGTGTGACCCGAACAGGCACCAGAGTGTGGAACGTTTGATGGGGGACAGCGTAGAGGGAGCTTTTGCTACCAAATAAACCTGTTGGACTTTAACCTGGTGTTGTTAAACTTCTTACTGTGTTTACCCCAGTCCAACGCCGGCATCTCCACATCATGACTGTTTGATGGGGACAGTGTCGAGGGAGCTTTACTCTGTATCTAACCCCGTGCTGTACCTGTCCTGGGAGTGTTTGATGGGGACAGTGTAGAGGGAGCTTTACTCTGTATCTAACCCCGTGCTGTACCTGTCCTGGGAGTGTTTGATGGGGACAGTGTAGAGGGAGCTTTACTCTGTATCTAACCCCGTGCTGTACCTGTCCTGGGAGTGTTTGATGGGGGACAGTGTAGAGGGAGCTTTACTCTGTATCTAACCCCGTGCTGTACCTGTCCTGGGAGTGTTTGATGGGGGACAGTGTAGAGGGAGCTTTACTCTGTATCTAACCCCGTGCTGTACCTGTCCTGGGAGTGTTTGATGGGGACAGTGTAGAGGGAGCTTTACTCTGTATCTAACCCCGTGCTGTACCTGTCCTGGGAGTGTTTGATGGGGACAGTGTAGAGGGAGCTTTACTCTGTATCTAACCCCGTGCTGTCCCTGTCCTGGGAGTGTTTGATGGGGACAGTGTAGAGGGAGCTTTACTCTGTTTCTAACCCCGTGCTGTACCTGTCCTGGGAGTGTTTGATGGGGACAGTGTAGAGGGAGCTTTACTCTGTATCTAACCCCGTGCTGTACCTGTCCTGGGAGTGTTTGATGGGGGACAGTGTAGAGGGAGCTTTACTCTGTATCTCACCCCGTGCTGTACCTGTCCTGGGAGTGTTTGATGGGGACAGTGTAGAGGGAGCTTTACTCTGTATCTAACCCCATGCTGTACCTGTCCTGGGAGTGTTTGATGGGGGACAGTGTAGAGGGAGCTTTACTCTGTATCTAACCCCGTGCTGTACCTGTCCTGGGAGTGTTTGATGGGGGACAGTGTAGAGGGAGCTTTACTCTGTATCTAACCCCGTGCTGTACCTGTCCTGGGAGTGTTTGATGGGGGAC
>NW_027594879.1:0-5000 GCF_964213995.1 Mustelus asterias | reverse complement strand
TGCTGCTCCTTCATCAGGTGAGTCTTTAACCTGGACTTTAACCTGGTGTTGTAAGTCTTCTTACTGTGTTTACCCCTGTCCGAAGCCAGTATCTCCACGTCATGGCCCCCACCAACACCGCAAACTGCCGGCTCGAAGTGGAGAGGATCTCCAAGAAGATCGCGCGTATCGACTCAGACATCAAGTTTCTACAAAGAGGCAAGAAAGCAGACAAGATCCCGAGAGGACTGCAGAGCACGAACCCACTCAGCTCGACCTATAACACAGACAACGCTGAGAGACTTTGCCGTCGCAGCTCTCTCGCACTCACCACCTCGTACACCAGCTCAACAGCAGACGCCGCAGCCTGGAAACCAAGATGGAGTCCATCTCTCAACTTGCGCTCACTCACCTGATGAAGGAGCAACGCTCCAAAAGCTCGTGATTCCAAATAAACCTGTTGGACTTTATCTATAGAAACTCGAAGCAGGAGGAGGCCATTCGGCCCTTCCAGCCTGCCCCGCCATTCATTTTGATCACGGCTGATCATCAAATTCAATATCCTGATCTCCCCTTCCCCCCATATCCCTCGATCCCTTTCGCCCCAAGAGCGATATCTAATTTCTTCTTGAAATCACACAAGGTTTTGGCCTCAACTACTTTCTGTGGGAGTGAATTCCACACATTCACCACTCTTAGTGCCCAAAGATATGCAGGTTAGGTGGATTGGCCATGCTAAATTGCCCCTTAGTGTTCAAAGATGTGCGGGTTAGGTGGATTGGCCATGCTAAATTGCCCCTTAGTGTTCAAAGATGTGCGGGTTAGGTGGATTGGCCATGCTAAATTGCCCCTTAGTGTCCAAAGATGGCTGTTTGCGGATCAGGCTGGGAGATTTTCCGGTGAGGGTGGGGGCAGAGTTATGGATGGGCTGAAGGTTATGGAGGCTGGGGAATGGGACCGAGAATCAGAGTCGAATGGTCTGGACGGGACATTGGGGGTCTGGGTGAGGGCTTCCACAGTCGATGAGCTGAGACCAATGGTGGGGGGAATTCTGGCGGCGGGGGGGGGGGGGGGGGGGGGAGGGAGGTTGCAGAGGCATGGAGTGGTGGACCCAGCAATGCAGAAGGGGGTCAGAGGATCACCTGGGGGTTCGGATGCGACTTTGCGGCTCGTGGGAGTTTCATTCTGCGGAGGGTGAGGTTTGAGGGATGCGTGGAGGGGGAATGGGGAGTGTGGATTGTATTGGAAGGCTTGCATGGATTCGATGGGTTGCCTCCCTGATTTTCCAGCACTCCTGCCCAGATGTGGAGACTTCCTAACTGCAGGACAGCTGATTATTTGCTGGGATGAGGCTGTCACAGGTCAGGACGCTGGGATTAAGTTTCTGTGCTGTGGCTATATTTAACTGCGGGAGTGCAGATCCAGGGCTGAATCTGTGTGTCAGACTCACACACACCACTGGAGGTTACACAGCCGATCAATAGATCCAACAGCACCCAGAACAACCATCCCCCCCTCCTTCCCACCCCCACCTCCCCACACACTCTCTCTCACACACTCTCTCTCACACACTCTCTCTCTCACACACTCTCTCTCTCACACACTCTCTCACACACTCTCTCTCTCACACACTCTCTCTCTCACACACTCTCTCTCACACACACTCCCTCTCACACACACACTCTCTCTCTCACACACTCTCTCTCACAACACTCTCACAACACTCTCTCTCACACACTCTCTCTCACACACACTCCCTCTCACACACTCTCTCTCACAACACTCTCTCTCACAACATTCTCTCTCTCTCACAACATTCTCTCTCTCTCACAACATTCTCTCTCTCTCACACACACACTCTCTCTCACACACTCTCACACTCTCACTCTCTCTCACACACTCTCACTCTCTCTCACACACTCTCACTCTCTCTCACACACTCTCACTCTCTCTCACACACTCTCACTCTCTCTCACACACTCTCACTCTCTCTCACACACTCTCACTCTCTCTCACACACTCTCACTCTCTCACACACACTCTCTCTCTCTCTCACACACTCTCTCTCTCTCACACACTCTCTCTCTCTCACACACTCTCTCTCTCTCACACACTCTCTCTCTCTCTCACACACTCTCACTCTCTCACTCACACTCTCTCACACACACACTCTCTCTCACACACACACGCACTCTCACACACACATGCACTCTCACACACACTCTCTCACATGCGCACACTCTCTCACATGCACACTCTCTCACACGCACACTCTCTCTCACTCTCACACATGCACACACACACATCCCCACACTCACATCTTTGGACACGAAGGGGCAATTTAGCATGGCCAATGCACCTATTATAGAAAGGATATTATTAAACTAGAAAGAGTGCAGAAAGGATTTACTAGGATGCTACCGGGACTTGATGGATTGAGTTATAAGGAGAGGATGGATAGACTGGGACTTTTTTCTCTGGAGCGTAGGAGGCTGAGGGGTGATCTTATAGAGGTCTATAAAATAATGAGGGGCACAGATCAGCTGGATAGTCAATATCTTTTCCCAAAGGTAGGGGAGTCCAAAACTAGAGGGCATAGGTTTAAGGTGAGAGGGGAGAGATACAAAAGGGTCCAGAGGGGCAATCTCTTCACACAGAGGGTGGTGAGTGTCTGGAACGAGCTGCCAGAGGCAGTAGTAGAGGCGGGTACAATTTTGTCTTTTAAAAAGCATTTAGACAGTTACATGGGTAAGATGGGTATAGAGGGATACGGGCCAAACGCGGGCAGTTGGGACTAGCTGAGTTGCTAAAAAGAAAGGGCAGCATGGACAAGTTGGGCTGAAGGGCCTGTTTCCATGCTGTAAACCTCCATGGCTCTATGACACCTCACCTACACATCTTTGGACACTAAGGGGCAGTTTAGCATGGCCAATCCACCTATTATAGAAAGGAGACTATCAAACCAGAAAGAGTGCTACGACTCTCACCAACTTTTACAAATGTACCATAGAAAGCATCCTTCCTGGTCTGGGCTCCTGCTCTGCCCAAGACCGCAAGGAACTACAAAGGGTTGTGAATGTAGCCCAATCCATCACTCAAACCAGCCTCCCATCCATTGACTCTGTCTACACTTCCCGCTGCCTCGGGAAAAGCAGCCGGCATAATCAAGGACCCCACGCACCCCGGACATTCTCTCTTCCACCTTCTTCCGTCGGGAAAAAGACACAAAAGTCTGAGGTCACGCACCGACCGACTCAAGAACAGCTTCTTCCCTGCTGCTGTCAGACTTTTGAATGGACCTACCTCGCATTAATTTGATCTTTCTCTACACCCTAGCTATGACTGTAACACTACATTCTGCACCCTCTCCTTTCCTTCTCCCCTATGTACTCTATGAACGGTATGCTTTGTCCGTATAGCGCGCAAGAAACAATACTTTTCACTGTATCCCAGTACATGTGACAATAATAAATCAAATCGAATACAGTTGCAACAAGACTTCCCCACTTTTTTCCTCCAACCCCGCCCTTTACGACATTCTATTTGTCTTCCTAATCACTTGTCGCTTTTGTGTGAGAGCTTTGAGTGACTCATGTTCATGTGTGTTGTTGAAACGAGATCGGGAAGTCACTGGCCTGTGTTTGCAAAGCACGATGGCGTCTGTGCACCTGAGTTAAAGCAGGGCGCGGCATGCTAGAATGGTTACTGCATGGACGGGAGGCTATTCTGGCCATCACCTCCATGCTAGCTCTCTGAACCGCAGGTGCAGCACGGAATAAAAAAGGCAAGTGGAATCTTGGCATTTATTGCAGAAGGACTGGGATAAGGAATCAGTTTTTTTTTTAAAATAATTAAATGGTACAGGAGACTAGTGTATTTAGCGATTAATATTTATCGTGGAAATCGAGCGCCAGGGACTGAATGACAAATTATAACCTAATTCACTGGAATGACGGAGGTTGAGGGGCGACCTGATAGAGGTTTACAAGATTATGAGAGGCATGGACAGAGTGGATAGTCGGATACTTTTTCCCAGGGTGGAAGAGTCAAGTACTCGGGGGCACAGGTTTAAGGTGCGAGGGGAGCAGTTTAAAGGAGATGTACGAGGCAAGTTTTTTACACAGAGGGTGGTGAATGTCTGGAACGCGTTGCCTGGGGAGGGGGTGGGAACAGGTACGATAGCAGCGTTTAAGGGGCAGCTACACAAACACATGATTAGGCTGAGGATGGAAGGATTTGATTTGATTTGATTTATTATTGTCACATGTACTGGGATACAGTGAAAAGTATTGTTTCTCGCGCGCTATACAGACAAAGCATACCGTTCATAGAGAAGGAGAGGGTGCAGAATGTAGTGTTACAGTCACAGCTAGGGTGTAGAGAAAGATCAAATTAATACAAGGTTCTGAGTCGGTCGGTGCGTGACCTCAGACTTTTGTATCTTTTTCCCGACGGAAGAAGGTGGAAGAGAGAATGTCCGGGGTGCGTGGGGTCCTTGATTATGCCGGCTGCTTTTCCCCGAGGCAGCGGGAAGTGTAGACAGAGTCAATGGATGGGAGGCTGGTTTGAGTGATGGATTGGGCTACATTCACGACCTTTTGTAGTTCCTTGCGGTCTTGGGCAGAGCAGGAGCCCAGACCAAGCTGTGATACAACCAGAAAGAATGCTTTCTATGGGGCATCTGTAAAAGTTGGTGAGAGTCGTAGCTGACATGCCAAATTTCCTTAGTCTCCTGAGAAAGTAGAGGGGTTGGTGGAGCTTTCGTAACTATAGTGTCGGCATGGGGGGGACCAGGACAGGTTGTTTGTGATCTGGACACCTAAAAACTTGAAGCTCTCGACACTTACTACTTCATCCCCGTTGATGTAGACAGGGGGATGTTCTCCTTTACGCTTCCTGAAGTCGATGTCCTTCGATGCTCGGAGCCAGACTCGGGTTAATCCAAACCCTCTCTCATTACTGCCCTCCCCCCTTCCCCCACTCTCTCAGCCCCTCCCCCCCTTCCCCCCCACTCTCTCAGC
>NW_027594878.1:0-11083 GCF_964213995.1 Mustelus asterias | reverse complement strand
AATAAGATTCGACTGGAATGCTGTTCAAATAACTACAAGTAACACATCGACTCAAATCAGATTCTACTGGAATGCTGTTCAAATAAATACAAGTAACACATCGATTAAAATAAGATTCTACTGGAAAGCTGTTCAAATAACTACAAGTAACACATCGACTAAAATAAGATTCTACTGGAAAGCTGTTCAAATAAATACAAGTAACACATCGACTAAAATAAGATTCTACTGGAAAGCTGTTCAAATAACTACAAGTAACACATCGACTAAAATAAGATTCTACTGGAATGCTGTTCAAATAAATACAAGTAACACATCGACTAAAATAAGATTCTACTGGAAAGCTGTTCAAATAAATACAAGTAACACATCGACTAAAATAAGATTCTACTGGAAAGCTGTTCAAATAAATACAAGTAACACATCGACTAAAATAAGATTCTACTGGAAAGCTGTTCAAATAACTACAAGTAACACATCGACTAAAATAAGATTCTACTGGAATGCTGTTCAAATAAATACAAGTAACACATCGACTAAAATAAGATTCTACTGGAAAGCTGTTCAAATAAATACAAGTAACACATCGACTAAAATAAGATTCTACTGGAAAGCTGTTCAAATAAATACAAGTAACACATCGACTAAAATAAGATTCTACTGGAATGCTGTTCAAATAAATACAAGTAACACATCGACTAAAATAAGATTCTACTGGAATGCTGTTCAAATAAATACAAGTAACACATCGACTAAAATAAGATTCTACTGGAATGCTGTTCAAATAAATACAAGTAACACATCGACTAAAATCAGATTCTACTGGAAAACTGTTCAAATAAATACAAGTAACACATCGACTAAAATAAGATTCTACTGGAATGCTGTTCAAATAAATACAAGTAACACATCGACTAAAATAAGATTCTACTGGAATGCTGTTCAAATAACTGCAAGTAACACACCGACTAAAATAAGATTCTACTGGAAAGCTGTTCAAATAAATACAAGTAACACATCGACTAAAATAAGATTCTACTGGAAAGCTGTTCAAATAAATACAAGTAACACACCGACTAAAATCAGATTCGACCGGAAAGCTGTTCAAATAACTACAAGTAACACACCGACTAAAATAAGATTCTACTGGAAAGCTGTTCAAATAAATACAAGTAACACACCGACTAAAATAAGATTCTACTGGAAAGCTGTTCAAATAAATACAAGTAACACATCGACTAAAATAAGATTCTACTGGAAAGCTGTTCAAATAAATACAAGTAACACATCGAATCAAATCAGATTCTACTGGAATGCTGTTCAAATAACGACAAGTAACACATCGAATAAAATAAGATTCTACTGGAATGCTGTTCAAATAACTACAAGTAACACACCGACTAAAATAAGATTCGACTGGAATGCTGTTCAAATAACTACAAGTAACACACCGACTAAAATAAGATTCGACTGGAATGCTGTTCAAATAACGACAAGTAACACATCGAATAAAATAAGATTCTACTGGAATGCTGTTCAAATAACTACAAGTAACACATCAAATAAAATAAGATTCTACTGGAATGCTGTTCAAAGAACGACAAGGCCCATTCATTAACCAAAAAAGTAGTAACAGAATTTAGTCATTCTCAAAAAAATATACAACCAGGTTTTGTGTCTTTCGGAACCTTCTGGAGTCTCTCGGTTGGTTTCTCTTAAGTTTTTGATCTGGTACCGCACGGCGGCACCGTGGGTTAACACTGCTGCCTCACAGCGCCAGGGATCCGGGTTCGATTCCCAGCTTGGGTCATTGTCTGTGCGGAGTCTGCACCTTCTCCCCGTGTCTGCGTGGGTTTCCTCCGGGTGCTCCGGTTTCCTCCCACAGTCTGAAAGACGTGCCGGGTTAGGGTGGATTGGGCCGTGCTAAATTCTCCCTCAGTGTCACCCGAACAGGAGTGTGGGCGACTAAGGGGATTTTCACAGTAACTTCATTGCAGTGTTAATGTAAGCCTTACTTGTGACACTAATAAATAAACTTTATCCTTTGCTGGTGAGATGGTGCGCTCTCTTAAGAGAAACGTTGGCAGCGTGGAGAGCTGCTCTCTCCTCTCGAGACTTGCTATCTCCTTTTTTTCCCCCCCTTGCCCCCTCTCTCATACCGCTGGTGACCTATCAATTTTCCTTCAATTGGATTGGTCTGATTTTTTTTTCAACGCCGTCAAATTCGAGTCTCCGAGGTTCCTGGTAGCTGAGTGCCTGCTTTAAATTGATTGTAAGAAGTTTAACAACACCAGGTTAAAGTCCAACAGGTTTATTTGGTAGCAAAAGCCACACAAGCTTTCGGAGCTCTAAGCCCCTTCAGGTGAGTGGGAATTCTGTTCACAAACAGGGCATATAAAGACACAGACTCAATTTACAGAATAATGGTTGGAATGCGAATACTTACAGCTAATCAAGTCTTTAAGAAACAAAACAATGGGAGTGGAGAGAGCATCAAGACAGGCCAAAGAGATGTGTATTGTCTCCAGACAAGACAGCCAGTGAAACTCTGCAGGTCCACGCAACTGTGGGAGTTACAAATAGTGTGACATGAACCCAATATCCCGGTTGAGGCCGTCCTCGTGTGTGCGGAACTTGGCTTTTGGCTATCACACTATTTGTAACCCCCACAGAGTTTCACTGGCTGTCTTGTCTGGAGACAATACACATCTTTTTAGCCTGTCTTGATGCTCTCTCCACTCCCATTGTTTTGTTTCTTAAAGACTTGATTAGTTGTAAGTATTCGCATTCCAACCATTATTCATGTAAATTGAGTCTGTGTCTTTATAAGTTCTGTTTGTGAACAGAATTCCCACTTACCTGAAGAAGGGGCTTAGAGCTTCGAAAGCTTGTGTGGCTTTTGCTACCAAATAAACCTGTTGGACTTTAACCTGGTGTTGTTAAACTTCTTACTGTGTTCACCCCAGTCCAACGCCGGCATCTCCACATCAAGACTTAAATTGATTGGGCAAAGTTCATAATGCCTGAAGCCTGTTACCAAGGCAACCCTGCTGCCTGGCCTTGGATACGAATGTTTCAGTCTGGGACTCTGTGTACCTGAGACCAAACCAGTTTTTGAAGGGGCCACACGATGTTCCTTTTCCCCCCCCAGCAGTTTTACAATTACTTACATCTTTATCACTGTCTAATTCCAACTTCACAAACTCATTCAGAACATCGTGTGGGGGGAGGGTGGGGGGGTGTCTCCCTCAGGGTCTCCACCCTCAGGGTCTCCAGCCTGGGGGGTGGAGGGGTTCTCCCTGAGGGATGTGGGGGGGAGTTTCTCCCTCAGGGTCTCCAGCCTCTGGGATGGAGGGGTTCTTCCTGAGGGATGTGGGGGGGGGTTCCCCCTCAGGGTCTCCAGCCTGGGGCATGGAGGGGGGGGGGTTCTCCCTCAGGGTCTCCAGCCTGTGGGATGGGGGGGGGGTTCCCCCTCAGGGTCTCCAGCCTGGGACATGGAGGGGTTCTCCCTGAGGGATGTGGGGGGGGGGGGGTTCTCCCTCAGGGTCCCCAGCCTCTGGGATGGAGGGGTTTTCCCTGAGGGATGTGGGGGGGGGTTCTCCCTCGGGGTCTCCAGCCTGGGGCATGGGGGGGGGGGGGGTCTCCCTCAGGGTCTCCAGCCTGGGGGGTGGAGGGGTTCTCCCTGAGGGATGTGGGGGGGGTTCTCCCTCAGGGTCTCCAGCCTGTGGGATGGGGGGGGGGTTCCCCCTCAGGGTCTCCAGCCTGGGGGGGGGGGGGTTCTCCCTGAGGGATGTGGGGGGGGTTCTCCCTCAGGGTCTCCAGCCTGGGGGATGGGGGAGGGGGGTCCTCTCTTGGGGTCTCCAGCCTGTGGGGGCGGGGGGGGTTCCCCCTCAGGGTCTCCAGCCTGGGGGATGGGGGAGGGGGGTCCTCTCTCGGGGTCTCCAGCCTGTGGGGGCGGGGCGGGGGGGGGGGGTTCTTCCTCGGGGTCTCCAGCCTGGGGGATTGGGGAAGGGGGGAAGACGGGAACGTGAGGGGTTTCTCTCTCAGGGTCTCCGGTTTGGCCGGTGGGGGGGGGGGAGGTGTTTCTCCCTCGGTTTCCAGCCTGGGGGGGTGACGGGATTCTCCCTCCGGGTCTCCAGCCTGCGACTGGGGAGGGGTCTCCAGCCTGGGGGTTTGGGGAGAGAGGGGGGTTCTCCCTTTAGGTGATGGTGTGGGTGGGGGGTGTGAGGTTGGTGGTGCTCCCCTCGGGGCCTCTGGGTGGGGGTTGCTCCTTTGGTTGGGGGTGGGGTGTTGGTTGGGGAATAGCAGCCCCATCACCCTGCCCCTGTGTGTGGTGTTGTTGCCCCTTCATGGACAGCTCTGGGGGGGGGGTGTCCGAAGGGCCCAGGTCAGACGCTGGAGACGGGCCTGGGGCCTGTGCGTTGTCCCCTCGCCCTGCGGGGAGACGGGGGGGGCTGGGTTTTAGCGCTCTAACCTTGCTGCTTTCTTTCAGGGGGGCCTGCTCTCCGTGCTGCTGTCCCTGGGGCTCATCCTGTGGCTGTCGCTGACCCCCCACAACCCCGAGACGGAGAAGAAGAGACTTCTCATCCTGTCGGCCTTCGCTTTCTTCACAGGTAACCAGCCCCCGCACACTCCGCTTGCCGGCCCCCCCCCGCACACACCGCGACCTCGGCATCCCGCTCGGGTAACATTCAGCCCGGTCCCCCTGCGCTTCGGAGCCACGTGTCGGCCAGGCCGGGTAAGGATGGCAGATTTCCTTCCCCTGAATTGGTGAAAAAGAGGAGGGGCTGAATGGCCGCCTCCTGTTCCTGTGTAACAGGCCGGAGGAGGAGGGGCTGAATGGCCTCCTCCTGTTCCTGTGTAACAGGCTGGAGGAGAGGGGCTGAATGGCCTCCTCCTGTTCCTGTGTAACAGGCTGGAGAGAGAGAGGGGCTGAATGGCCTTCTGTTCCTGTGTAACAGGCTGGAGAAGGAGAGGGGCTGAATGGCCTCCTCCTGTTCCTGTGTAACAGGCTGGAGAGAGAGAGGGGCTGAATGGCCTTCTCCTGTTCCTGTGTAACAGGCTGGAGAAGGAGAGGGGCTGAATGGCCTCCTCCTGTTCCTGTGTAACCGGCTGGAGAAGGAGGGGCTGAATGGCCTCCTCCTGTTCCTGTGTAACTGGCTGGAGGAGGAGGGGCTGAATGGCCTCCTCCTGTTCCTGTGTAACAGGCTTGGAGGAGGAGAGGGGCTGAATAGCCTCCTCCTGTTCTTGTGTAACAGGCCAGAGGAGGAGGGGCTGAATGGCCTCCTCCTGTTCCTGTGTAACAGGCCAGAGGAGGAGGGGCTGAATGGCCTCCTCCTGTTCCTGTGTAACAGGCTCCGGGAAAAGGGGCTGAATGGCCTCCTCCTGTTCCTGTGTAACAGGCTGGAGGAGAGGGGCTGAATGGCCTCCTCCTGTTCCTGTGTAACAGGCCGGAGGAGGAGGGGCTGAATGGCCTCCTCCTGTTCCTGTGTAACCGGCTGGAGGAGGAGGGGCTGAATGGCCTCCTCCTGTTCCTGTGTAACAGGCTGGAGGAGAGGGGCTGAATGGCCTCCTCCTGTTCCTGTGTAACAGGCCGGAGGAGGAGGGGCTGAATGGCCTCCTCCTGTTCCTGTGTAACAGGCTGGAGAGAGAGAGGGGCTGAATGGCCTTCTCCTGTTCCTGTGTAACAGGCTGGAGAAGGAGAGGGGCTGAATGGCCTCGTCCTGTTCCTGTGTAACAGGCCGGAGGAGGAGGGGCTGAATGGCCTCCTCCTGTTCCTGTGTAACCGGCTGGAGAAGGAGGGGCTGAATGGCCTCCTCCTGTTCCTGTGTAACTGGCTGGAGGAGGAGGGGCTGAATGGCCTCCTCCTGTTCCTGTGTAACAGGCCGGAGGAGGAGGGGTTGAATGGCCTCCTCCTGTTCCTGTGTAACCGGCTGGAGAAGGAGGGGCTGAATGGCCTCCTCCTGTTCCTGTGTAACTGGCTGGAGGAGGAGGGGCTGAATGGCCTCCTCCTGTTCCTGTGTAACAGGCTTGGAGGAGGAGAGGGGCTGAATAGCCTCCTCCTGTTCTTGTGTAACAGGCTGGAGGAGGAGGGGCTGAATGGCCTCCTCCTGTTCCTGTGTAACAGGCCAGAGGAGGAGGGGCTGAATGGCCTCCTCCTGTTCCTGTGTAACAGGCCAGAGGAGGAGGGGCTGAATGGCCTCCTCCTGTTCCTGTGTAACAGGCTCTCCAGGGAGGGGAGGGGCTGAATGGCCTCC
Organism: Mustelus asterias; assembly: GCF_964213995.1. Classification (NCBI taxonomy): domain Eukaryota; kingdom Metazoa; phylum Chordata; class Chondrichthyes; order Carcharhiniformes; family Triakidae; genus Mustelus; species Mustelus asterias. Next base: position 4,826 of record NW_027594878.1, on the reverse strand, counting down.
TCCTGTTCCTGTGTAACAGGCTCGGAGGAGGGGAGGGGCTGAATGGCCTCCTGTTGACTGCTGGCTACTCCCTGTGAGTCTCTAATGGTCGCTTCTTTCTCATTGCAGGTACCGGTTTGGGACCCCTGATGGACTTGGTTATTTCTATTAACCCGAGGTAAATGTCTGGCCTTCACTTGTGTGTAAACATGCGCGCGCGCGAGTCTCGGTGTGGCTTCACCTCTCCAAAACAAAATCCCGAGTGAATGAAGCCCCACCCTCGCAGCCTTCCATCTTTCTGAGGACGTCGCGTGGGTCAGAGGTCACGCTGTGGCGAGTTATTCGCAACAAGGCTCAACTCTCGTGGGGCACGAGGCCATTCAGCCCCTCAGTGGGCTGAAATCGGGACTCTGGCTCAAGTTCCCCCCAAGAATCCCCGCGTTTGCCCTGACTGGGAAGGTTTGCAGAGGTGTGGGGTGGGAGGGAATAACCTTTCCTGTGGCACTTTTATCCAATGCCTTCTGGAAATCTCTCGGTACAGTACGTCTACAGGTTCCCCTCTATCGACAACACGTCTGATTTCTTCAAGCGGCACGGTGGGTGAGCGCTGCTGCTTCACGGCGCCAGGGACCCGGGTTCGATTCCGGCCTCGGGTGGCTGTACAGAATTTGTACGTTCTCCTCGTGTCTGCGTGGGTTTCCTCCGGGTGCTCCAGTTTCCTCCCACAGTCGGAGAGATGTGCAGGTTAGGGTGGATTGGCCGTGCTAAATTGTCCCTCAGTGTCCAAAGATGTGCAGGTTAGGGTGGATTGGCCGTGCTAAATTGCCCCTTAGTGTCCAAGGATGTGCGGATTAGGTGGATTAGAAAGATAAATGTGTGGGGTTATGGTGTACGGCAGCGGGGGGTCCTGGGTAAGGCTGGGAAAGTCTGTGCACTCTTGGGCTGAATGGCCTCCTTCACTGTGTAGGGATTGTATGCTTCCAGGTCATGCTTCAATGGTACGGGGGCCTTGGTGAGACCACATCTGGAGTAATATGTACAGTATCGGTCTCCTTATTGAAAGAAGGATGTCTGTTGGAAGCTGAGTAAGAAGTCTCTCAACACCAGGTTAAAGTCCAACAGGTTTATTTGGTAGCAAAAGCCACTAGTTTTCGGAGCGCTGCTCCTTCGTCAGGTGAGTGGGAATTCTGTTCACAAACAGGGCATATAAAGACACAAACTCAATTTACAGAATAATGGTTGGAATGCAAATCTTTACAGGTAATCAAGTCTTAAAGATACAGACAATGTGAGTGGAGAGAGGGTTAAGCACAGGTTAAAGAGATGTGTATTGTCTCCAGGCAGGACAGCTAGTGAGATTTTGCAAGTCCAGGCAAGTCGTGGAGGTTACAGATAGTGTGACATGAACCCAAGATCCCGGTTTAGGCCGTCCTCATGTGTGCGGAACCTGGCTATCAGTTTCTGCTCAGCGACTCTGCGCTGTCGTGTGTCGTGAAGGCCGCCTTGGAGAACGCTTACCCGAATATCAGAGGCCGAATGCCCGTGACTGCTGAAGTGTTCCCCAACAGGAAGAGAACAGTCTTGCCTGGTGATTGTCGAGCGCTGTTCATTCATCCGTTGTCGTAGCGTCTGCATGGTTTCCCCAATGTACCATGCCTCGGGACATCCTTTCCTGCAGCGTATCAGGTAGACAACGTTGGCCGAGTTGCAAGAGTATGTACCGTGTACCTGGTGGATGGTGTTCTCACGTGAGATGATGGCATCCGTGTCGATGATCCGGCACGTCTTGCAGAGGTTGCTGTGGCGGGGTTGTGTGGTGTCGTGGTCACTGTTCTCCTGAAGGCTGGGTAGTTTGCTGCGGACAATGGTCTGTTTGAGGCTGTGCGGTTGTTTGAAGGCAAGAAGTGATGAAGACGAACATCTCGCCAAGGCCATCCCCACACCCCCACTTCTTGCCTTCAAACAACCGCGCAACCTCAAACAGACCATTGTCCGCAGCAAACTACCCAGCCTTCAGGAGAACAGTGACCACGACACCACACAACCCTGCCACAGCAACCTCTGCAAGACGTGCCGGATCATCGACACAGATGCCATCATCTCACGTGAGAACACCATCCACCAGGTACACAGTACCTACTCTTGCAACTCGGCCAACGTTGTCTACCTGATACGCTGCAGGAAAGGATGTCCCGAGGGATGGTACATTGGGGAGACCATGCGGATGAATGAACACCGTTCGACAATCACCAGACAGGAGTGTTCTCTTCCTGTTGGGAAACACTTCAGCAGTCACGGGCATTCAGCCTCTGATATTCGGGTAAGCGTTCTCCAAGGCAGCCTTCACGACACACGACAGCGCAGAGTCGCTGAGCAGAAACTGATAGCCAAGTTCCGCACACATGAGGACGGCCTAAACCGGGATATTGGGTTCATGTCACACTATCTGTAACCCCCATGACTTGCCTGGACTTGCAAAATCTCACTAACTGTCCTGTCTGGAGACAATACACATCTCTTTAACCTGTGCTTAACCCTCTCTCCACTCACATTGTCTGTACCTTTAAGACTTGATTACCTGTAAAGATTCGCATTCCAACCATTATTTTGTAAATTGAGTTTGTGTCTTTATATGCCCTGTTTGTGATCAGAATTCCCACTCACCTGACGAAGGAGCCGCGCTCCGAAAGCTTGTGTGGCTTTTGCTACCAAATAAACCTGTTGAACTTTAACCTGGTGTTGTGGGACTTCTCACTGTGTTTACCCCAGTCCAACGCCGGCATCTCCATATGTTGGAAGCGGCTGGGAGAAGGTTTCCCAGCCTAATCCCTGGGAATGGGCGGGTTGTCCGATGAGGAGAAGGTTTGGACAGGTTAGGCTTGTATCCGCTGGAGGTTTTAGAAGAGGTGAGGGGGTGACTCGAACCAAACCTTTCAGATCCTGAGAGGGTGGGGTTCTTGATGAGGTGGGTGTGGAGAGGATGTTTCCCCTTGTGGGACAATCTAGAACCGGGCGGCGGAGGAGGGGGGGGGCGGAGGGAGTTGTGGGTCGCTGTTTAAAAATACGGGGCGGCCCATTTCAGACGGAGACGGGGAGAGATGTTTTCTCTGGGAGGGAGGGTGATGGGTCTCGGGAACTCTTCCCCCCTCAGAAGGCGGTGGGAGCGGAATCTTTAAGGCGAAGGTGGATGGATTCTTGATTAGTGAGGGGAGAGGTGAAAGGTTACCGGGGGGGGCCAGCGGGAGGGAGAGGTCAAGGTGACAATTGGATCAGCCAATGATCTTATAGAATGGGGCAGCAGGGCTGGAGAGAGGGGCAGAGTGGCCTCCTCCTGTTGCTAGTTCCTTTTGTGCGTGCGTGCTTGACCTTGGGCTGGTCCGGTTATCGAGAGGAGGGGGTTATCTGTAACACGGTGTGTGTTTGTGTTCCAGCATCATCCCCACTGCTTTCCTGAGCTCCGCCCTCATCTTCTGCTGTTTCACTCTGAGTGCCTTGTACGCACAGCGTCGGAGTTACCTGTTCCTCGGAGGTGAGAGGGAATTGGGGTGGGGGGGGCTGGGAGGGGGGAACCTCCCGCAGTGCGGCGCTCCTCAGCACTGACCCTCCCACAGTGCGGCGCTCCCTCAGCACTGACCCTCCCACAGTGCGGCGCTCCCTCAGCACTGACCCTCCCACAGTGCGGCGCTCCCTCAGCACCGACCCTCCTGCAGTGCGGCGCTCCCTCAGCGCTGACCCTCCCGCAGTGCGGCGCTCCCTCAGCGCTGACCCTCCCACAGTGCGGCGCTCCCTCAGCGCTGACCCTCCCACAGTGCGGCGCTCCCTCAGCGCTGACCCTCCCACAGTGCGGCGCTCCCTCAGCGCTGACCCTCCCACAGTGCGGCGCTCCCTCAGCGCTGACCCTCCCACAGTGCGGCGCTCCCTCAGCGCTGACCCTCCCACAGTGCGGCGCTCCCTCAGCGCTGACCCTCCCACAGTGCGGCATTCCCTCAGCACTGACCCTCCCGCAGTGCGGTGCTCCCTTAGCACTGACCCTCCCGCAGTGCGGCGCTCCCTCAGCACTGACCCTCCCGCAGTGCGGCGCTCCCTCAGCACTGACCCTCCCGCAGTGCGGCGCTCCCTCAGCACTGACCCTCCCGCAGTGCGGCGCTCCCTCAGCACTGACCCTCCCGCAGTGCGGCGCTCCCTCAGCACTGACCCTCCCACAGTGCGGCGCTCCCTCAGCACTGACCCTCCCACAGTGCGGCGCTCCCTCAGCACAGACCCTCCCACAGTGCGGCGCTCCCTCAGCACTGACCCTCCCACAGTGCGGCACTCCCTCAGCACTGACCCTCCCCACAGTGCGGCGCTCCCTCAGCACTGACCCTCCCACAGTGCGGCGCTCCCTCAGCACTGACCCTCCCACAGTGCAGCGCTCCCTCAGCACTGACCCTCCCACAGTGCAGCGCTCCCTCAGCACTGACCCTCGGTGACCTTTGTCCGCGATGATGTCTGGCTGGTTCTTGGTGTATGGGCCTCCAGGGCCGTTGGAGTGTACCAGACTTCCTGCTCCTGAGCTTGAGTTGATGTGTTGTGTCTCTCTCCCTCTCTCAGGTATCCTCACGTCTCTCCTGACCGTGCTGTGTCTCCTCCCCCTGGTTAACCTCATGTTTGGCTCGGTCCTGCTCGTTAAGGTGAGGCCGCGGTGACCTGCGCGGTCGGCCTAGTCCCAAGCGTGGGATTGTGGTCGGTGCAGACTCGATGGGCCGAATGGCCTCCTCCTGCACTGTAGGGGTTGTATGAAAGCGAGCGACCTTTGTTGTTGTAGGGCGTGCGGGCGTCCAGAGGGAGGTGACGGAGCAGTGTGGGGG